>NW_022161415.1:0-16491 GCF_008728515.1 Papio anubis
TACTGTTGACCTGAAGCCTGAAACCAGAAACAGCTGATGAACACATATGATGTATGTTATATGTATTATATACTATATAATTACAATAAAGTAAGCTAGAGAGAATGAAATGTTATTAAGAAAATCATAAGGAAGAGAAAAGATATTTACTGTCCATCAAGTGTAAGTGGATCATCATAACTGCAGGCCTTCATCATCATCTTCACCTTGAGTAGGCTGAGGAGGAGGAGGAAGAGGAGGGGTTGGCCTTGCTGTCTCGGGGTGGCAGAGGCAGAAGAAAATCTGCCTAGAAGTGGACATGTTGTTCAAGGGTTGTCTATATACATTTCAGTGTTTACATACTAAAATGATAGGCTCCTGTGGGAAGTGTTTTATATTAACTACTATATAATTAATATATAGTTATATAATTAGCTACATAGTTATATAATTATAACCAATTTTTAAATTAACTAATATTATATATCATTAAGGGAGAGCAAAAGAGAAACTAAAAGAATGGGAGGTCAAAGGCAAGCAAAAGGAAGAGAGATTTGTGAGGTGAGAGGGGAGAAGCATGAAAGAGAGTAATCTGCCTGCACCTGCTCCAGTTCTGTTCTCAGCAGGTAGTTATGGCTTTGGAGCTTTTGGCTGCTCTTTCAAACTTTCATGACAGAATGTTCAAAACAGTGCCCTGATGGGGAACTTTCTTAACTGGAGGGTGATACACATAGCGGTGGTTCTCAGTCTGGTTGCACATTTGGCAATCACCTGAGAGCTCCAGCCCAAACCACGCCCTGCCCATTCCTAAATCAAGTGCATTACAGTGGACCTGGGCACAAGTACTTTGAAAAGCCTCTCCAGGGGATTCTAATGCAGGCCTGGGCTGGGAACCAGTGGGCTAGATAGAGCAGTGCTTATCAAACTTTACACACATAAGGATCATCTGCAGATCTTGTTAAACCACAGATTCTGGGCTGGGTGCGATGGCTCATGCCTGTAATCCCAGCACTTTGGGAGGCCAAGGCAGGTGGGATCACGAGGTCAGGAGATCGACACCATCCTGGCTAACATGGTGAAAACCCATCTCTACTACTAAATATATACCTAGTCAGGTGGTGGCGGACACCTGTAGTCCCAGCTACTAGAGAGGCTGAGGCAGGAGACTCTTTGAACCTGGGAGGCTGGAGGTTGCAGTGAGGCAAAATCACCCATATCGGCAACCAACATCCCCTCAGACCCCTTTCCAGGGCCAAGGAGCAGACTAGGAAACTCCAGCAGGCAGTGCAAGGTGCCAGGAATAAAGACACCACCTGATACATTCCCTCCATGTTCCCTACACTCCACCCCTCTCCCTACCACCACACTTCATCTGGCTCCAACTCTGCCCTCTCCCAAGAGCTCAGATTGAAATGTTGCAAGGAAGACATCAATTTCAAAGTCACAGGCTTAGGAATCTGAGCTACAAAGAAAAATGGAGCCCCTGTTCCCCCAACTCACCCATACTCCCTTGTCACTGCTGCCCTGCACCTGCCCTCTACTCCATAATTTGAACTGTCCTCACAGAAGCTGGAGAGACAACCTGCCTGTCAGTGTAGTGACCAGCATGTGGCAAATGCCTGGGCCATATAGGAGCAGACATGGTGATTAGTGCAGGGATGTAAGAAACAAGTGGCTCTCAGGACCAAAGAAGACTCTATGGAGATGGCACACTAGGGCCTTCATAGAGTGTGCTGCACAGGAGCTTCCCAGTTACCAAAAGAATTGTCTGGAGAAAGGCTCTGATCTTGACCCAAAGAAGCCCTTGTTCTGGCGACAACGCCTCAGCATCTGGCAGTAACAGGCTTCTTGTGCCCAAAATCCCTCTGGGTCTGCAGGTCCTGTCTCTGCCAGCCTCTCACAGCCCAGAGGCATCTCCCATTGGCACCTGATGGGTTAGGGAGGCTTTCTTCCAGCTGTGACAGATCCAGCCTGAGGAGCGCCCTGGACTTTTCGAAGTTGTTTCCTTCCCACCCAAAGCCCTGAACCCACTTGCGCTGGGGCCACTGTGGGGACACCTTAAAGTAATCTCTAGATGCGGAACTGCACTGAGTGGGAATGGGTCAGCTTTGCTCCCATTAGGACAGCTTTGGCCCAAAGGACCTAGCCACCTCCCAAACAAAAAAAATTTCTTCCTAAAACCTGTATGTGTCTGTGGTTCCAAATGTAAAAAAGAAACCCAAAAAGGAAAGCTTTCAAATGTCCCTTTTGAAAACAAAAACAAAAACCGCCACCAACCCAACTTACGTGAGGAACTTTGAGAAGAGCTTCCAGCCAGGACCAGGTAAGGGAATTCATGCACTGGCCAGACCTTAGGAATGGGGTTCCAGTGCATGGAAACTGCCAGCCACACTCTGACCCCATAGAATTTCCCACCACTGACACACAGATCAGGATGTACCAGGCCTGAGAGATGACACCACAAGTCTGGTTTCTACAGATTGATTCCACACTCTCTCATTGATTCCACACATCCCATCACTGACACCTCAGATTCCCCTATCACTGACCCTGCATACCCACAATCATTGACTCCATGGACCTCATCACTATCCCAAAGACCACCCATCCCTAATCTACAGACCCTATCTCACCCCAGGACCTCACAGATTCCCCCATCCCTGATACCAGGATCTATAGAACTCATCTCTACCCCACAGACCTGTTAATAAGAGGATACATTCATGGGTATCTAAAGTTTATTCACTTTACCACCCATTTGGCGCATGTGTGTGTGTGTGCGATTAATGGACTTGCACCCAGCGTTTTGGTAGGCAATACAGTTTCAATGCTCTTTCTTTCTTTTTCTCTTTTGTACATCTTTAAAGGCCTTACTCCAGTAAGTATGCATTGCAATTTACAATGCCTATCCCTAGTGAATCCTTTTGTCATGCTGATTTGTTATTAATCACAATTCATAATTTTACAACTCAGAGACACCAGAGACTCACATAAGGAAGAATGGCTGGGTGGGTTTTATTTATTTATTTTGCCTTCAGATTATCAAAGTCATTCATTTGTATCAAGTCACTAAGGTATACTTTGTTTTCTAAAAAAATTTCTAACTAAAATAATTTTTAAGACAAGGTATTGCCTGTTACCTGCGGCTGGAGGCAGTGGTATAATCAAGGCCACCACAGCCCACCTCCTGGGCCTGCTGGATCACCCCCAGCCTATGTAGTAGCTGAGACTACAGGCATGCACCAATATGTCCCCTACTTAAAAAATTCTATTTTGTAGATATATGGGTGTGACTATAGGAGACTATCTTGAACTCCTGTGTCAACTGATAATTCCTACCTTGGACTCCCAAAGTGCTGAGATTACAGGTGGAGCCACTGTACCCAGCTGATAAAAACTTAAAATTTGAGTAAAATTACTTTGGGACCTAACGTGAAATTCTACTGAGATGATGCTGCCAGAAATTAAGGTAGAATAAAATTAATCCTAGGCAACGAAACAACGGAAACTAATCTTGGGCCAGCCATGTGTCATGCCTGTAATCCTACACTTTGGGAGCCAAGGTGACCACTGAGATCAGAAGTTCGAGACCAGTCAGCCAACATGGTGAAACATCAATTGCCCCTACCAAATACAAAAAATTAGCCCTTGCAGTGAGCCGAGATCGCAAGCCAATGCACTGACTGGGCAAAACAGAGGGAGACTCGGTCTCAAAAAGAAAAAGAGAAGAAGAAACAAACTCTTTAATTTCTTCATCAAGTGTAAAACTGTGGACTGAACCTTGGAGGAATAATATATTAAAAGACACACAAGCACTGTATACTTTTTGAAGTTTTATTGAGAAATATTAATAACATACCACAGAAGCCACCCATTTAAAGTGCAAAATTCAATAGTTTTCAGTATATTTTAAATACAAACACTACAATAAATTTTAGATCATTTTCATGACCCCTGAAGCAAAACCCCCAACCCTCCATTTCCCCAAACTCCTAACCCTGGGCCACCACTAATCTACTTTCTGTCTCAACGATGTTGTATTTTGACATTTTATTTGAAACCTTACACAAGAAGTGTATTTTTAGGATCGTTTTTATTCTCATAGCATAATATTTTTCGTTTTATTTAATCCTGCATGTGCAGAGGGGGCACGTTACATAAGGGGATAAACCTGGGGTGCTCAAACACTGATTGATTTTGAAACTTCCTCCAAAATTGTATATTTCTTTTTTTTTGCACAGAGTCTCGGCTTGTTGCCAGGCTGATGCCAAAGTGGGTACGGGATCTCACTCTCACTGCAACCTCCATCTCCTGGGTTCAAAGGGATTCTCCTGCCTCAGCCTCCCGAAAGTAGGTGGGATTACAATCATGCCCCACACCTGGCTATTTTTTGTATTTTAGTAGAAACAGGGTTTCTCCAGCGTTTACCACTGGTCCTGGGACCTACCTCACTTCATGCCCTATCTAATTTTTTTTTTTTTTTTTTGAAGATAGGTCTCACTGCTCACCTAGACTGGAGTGTAGGGCACAACCAGCTCACTGCAGCCTGACCTTCAGGGCCCAAACACCTCCCACCTCAGCCTCCCAAGTAGTGGAGTCTTGGCTGAAGGTACAGCTGTGGGAGGGTGATTTTATGTATATCCCACTGCTCTCTCTCTGGCTCTGACCTCGCCCACCCACACCTGCAAACGTGTTTTTTGTTTTTTATTTGTTGCTTGAAACGGAGTTCCTCACCTGTCGCCTGACTGCAGTGCAGTGGTGCTGACCCCGGGCTCAGTACAAACTTCCGCCTCTCCTAGGTTCAAGTGATTATCCTGCCTCAGCTTCCCAAGTAGCTGGGATTACAGATGCACCACCAAGTCTGGCTAATTTTTTGTCTTTTTTAGTAGAGACAGAGTTTTGCCATTTTGCTGGCTTGGTCTCAGAACTCCTGACTCCTGATGATGCCCCAGCCTCCCAAAGAAAGGTTTCCCTTTCTCCTCCCCTTCCCTCCTCCTCACACATGTGGTGGTTCTTGTCTTTCCACCTTCCAGCCCCAAACCCAGGAAAGCTATTTTATTTTATTTGTCATTTTCTTGAGATGGAGTCTCCTGGCTGGCTGCCCAGAGTGGAGTACAGTGATGCTCAACTCACAACCCTCCTCCGCCTCCCAGGTTCAAGCAGTTCTCCCTGCCTCAACCTCTTGAGAAGTTGGGATTACAGGTGCCCACCATCACCCAGCTAATTTTTGTATTTTTTAGTAGAGATGGGGTTTCACCCATGTTGGCCAGGCTGGTCCTGAACTCCTGACCTCAGGTGATCTCCCACCTCGGGCTTCCCAGAGTGCTGGGATTACAGCATGAGCCACCCCGGCCAGGAAAGCTTATTTTGAAAGGTGCCCATATGCAGCCCCTTATGTTTCTGCCTCGATTTTGCAACATAATAGGCCCTATATATTTTAGGATATAAGATCTCATGTGTGCTTTGCATCACTTAAACACTTTTGACAATGGTTTTACTTTCTATATATTTTAGAATTTCTATTAAACTAATACAGAATTTCATGGACTAGGGCCGGGCGTAATCCAGCATCTCTGGGCCGAGATGGGCGGATCACCTGAGGTCAGGGGTTCTATAATTCAGCCCGGCCACGGCAAACACCCCCAGCTTCTACTGGGGTACCACAAAATGGTGGTGTGGTGGTGGGCGCCTGCAATCCCAAACTACTGGACGTTGAGGCAGGAGAATCGGGATTAACTCCTGCGAGGCGGAGTTTGCAGTGAGCCAGCATCACGCCATTGTACTCCAGTCTGGGCAACAATAGTGAAACTCCATCTCAAAAAAAAAAAAAACCCAAAAATTAGCTGGGCATGTTGGCGGGTGCTGATAATCCCAGCTACTCGGTAGGCTGAGGCAGGAGAATTGCTTGAACCCGGGGGCAGAGGTTGCAGTGAGCCAAGATCTCATGACTTCACTCCAGCCTGGGCCACAGAGCAAAACTCCTTCTCAAAAAAAAAAAAAAAAAAGAAAAAAAATTCAAATTCATATTCACTCATATCAAAAATGAAAATTTATTTTTGCAAATTTCTATTTGAGTGATAGAATTATTTTAATTTAGGAATGGTTCATAAAAAAATGGGTGTAGTGATTATGTTCTTTCCTGTGCTTGAATGGAAAATGATGAGGGATCATGATGTTAGAGTTGCAGTGAGAAGGGGTGGAAAAGAGGGATTCCAGAGTGCCAGGCACGCAGGTTTTCTGGAAGGCTTGCACGAGGACTGCTGTGGTTTGAAGGTGTTCCCCGAAGTTCATGTGCTGGAAACTCAACCCGTAATGCAATAGTGCTGCCCACTGGGACCATGAAGAGACGATAGCCCATGTATGCCTCGCGGAACAGCCAGCGGAGGTTCATGAGCCTGTAAGGGTTCCTGATAAAAAGGTTTGAGATGCCTTTTCCCTTTCTCCCTTTCCTTCCCCTTCTCACATGTGGTCACTCTCTTGCCCTTCCACCTTCCACCATAGGATTCCGCACAGCAAGACCACCAGATGCAGGTCCCTCACTTCTTCCAGTGTCCAGAACTGTAAAACTATGGAATCCCGCTTATAAATCACTCAGTCTGTTAAGCAGCACACAAACAGAACGGCAGGACACTCAGTGGGCTTATCTCTACTTGATGGAGCACTCCCTGCATTCGTATTTGCATGATGCCGTAAAATGCTCTTGAGTGCCTTGAAGGCTTTTATACTTGAGGAGTTTACAGAAAGCCCTGCGCTTCCAGGTCCCTTCCTCTTGTTGTTTTGCTCTTTAGTACCTCCCCTTCAAAACCTAGTATTAAATTAGATCATAGTAAAGTCCTTGACCAACAGCATATAAGTACCTGAAAACATGCTGAAATACAGACTCACAGGCTGCACTGCCAATGCACCAGAAACTCTATAGAGTGAGACCCAACAATCTGTATTACGTCCCCAGGTGAGTCTGATGCACACAGAACTGTGAGATGCCGCTAGATGATGTTCTCAGTTCATAACGAAATCACCAACACACCGCCTGCTCACTGCTTGCCTTTTGCACAGGCACTCTGGATCCTCCTTGAATTTTTCAGTGCCTGCAGCATAATCTCGGAGTTTGCATACTTCATTTGCTGTTCTGTTTTCCAGAGTCCCTTTTATCATTTCTGGAACCTGTTGCCATATTATTATTATGTTTGATTACAGACACCCCATCAGCCTGTCTCTTTACAGCCTTTGTACACATATTGCCCACATACTTCCGATTTATCCCAGGATCCCGCCATCCTCACTGTCCCCTATCCCTCTTACTCCCGCCATCCCCCACCAGTACCTTTCTGAAGTTTCAGTCTTCCTTTTCGTTTGTGTTCTTAAAGCCCAGCCCCATGCCTGACTCTCTCTGGTTCCCACTGCTGAGGTTCTCTTGTTACAAGGGATTCCAAGCATTTGTGGGATATCAAATCTTTGGCAAGGCCATTTTACCTGGGCTGGAATAAGACTCTCGGCTGATCCTCCTTCCTAAAACACCCAAACTAATGTGGGAGAGGCTGATACTCAACATGCAAACTTTTGTTTTTTTAATTCCAGGCAAAAGTGACGTTGGAAGACATTGTGGCAGGGGTGGTGTGAAGATTTACAAGTAATTTTGAATATCTGCTTCCATGATAGGTCTCAGAGGTGCCTTGTGGGTGTGGCTTCTTTGAGGATGATTGCATTATGTTCTGTGGATATTAGAGAAGCCAGGAAAGGAAAATAATCACTCACAATTCAACAACAGAAAGCCTTAAGGGAATTTCTACGCTGATGTCCAGAGGCCAGGTCCTCACTTTGTATCAAGGCTCAGGACTATGGATAGAGAATTTATGTGACACCAAAAAAAACTCTGCAAATCGATAAACAAAATTTTAATATACTGATCTTTAAAATACAAATTGATGCATAAAGAAAAACACCCATGTTGAACAAAACAGTTACAATGTTGCCTCCTCTTCAACAATTAACACCCACCTCCCAGAAGCCTCCCAAGCCGCGACCTGTGGTGATAAAAAAAAAGACAAAATAAAAACCTGTAAGAGAAAAGATAAAATGAGATCGCCTGTGGGATCAGTGCCTGTAATCCCAGCACATTGGGCTGCCGAGGCAGGTGGATCACTTCAGGTCGAGTGTCAAGACCAGGCTGGGCAGCATGGCAAAATGCTGCCACCATATGCCAAAAATTAGCGGCATGTGGCAGGCACTGCAACCCCAGCCACTCTGGGAGGCTGAGGCAGGAGAATCTCTTGAATCTGGGAGGCAGAGGCTGCAAGGAGCCGAGATCACCCCACCAGACCTAGTTCAAAGTGACAGAGCGAGACTCTGTCAAAAACAAACAAACAAAACAAAAGATCCTCTCAGGAATTTCTGGGCTCAAGTCTCCCATCCTCACCACCATCACCACTAGGGCGATCTTTGCTGTTCACCCAGGTCCAGCCTCCATCCCCTAAAATGCTAGGGGAAATGTGACAAGATTCTCCCATCTCCATTCCGGGAGTTTGCTGCAAGCCTATCTTGCTCTCCTGCAAACAGCCTTGGGGTTCCCCTGTCCTGGTACACCTCCTACTGTAGGGGACACAGGGCCAGTGTCACCTGCAAACCAGGAGTCATGGCAAAGATCGCCTCTCCCCTGAGCTGCTTCTGTCCCACCCAGACCTGCTCGGGGAAGGGCACAACAGGGAGGAGACTTTATGCAGAGCTCAGGGTCACCTTCAGGGAAGGTCAGTGCATACTGGCCAACCCGACCACATCTTCCAGAATCCCTTCAGCACCAATGATGCTCTTGTGGTCAGTAGACCTCATATTGGCTCCCATGCACCTGTCAAATGCCACTTGGGCATCTTAACAGTAGGCTCCCAAACTTCGGCTGCTGTGTGTACTGTGCAGGATGTCAGAGGCACCCTGTGTGGGCAAAACCAACTGCTTCCCTGCCTCTAGTCTAAAACTACAACTCCCTCAGAGGCCTCTGCAGTCACTTACTGCCCATCCCACACCTTCCCTGTAATCTGGCTACGCCTGGAAGCACTTTGCCTGTGGCCTGCTAATAGTTTGCTTGGCACCCCAGTAAGCCTCCTCCAGGTCTTCCCCACCTCAAAATCTGGCCTGACCAGCTCTGAGATCCCTGAGGCATCCCATGTTCCACAAGGCACCATAGGCAGTCAGCAAGGCCTCCTCTGTGGCAACCCCTGTGTTACCACGGGAACAAGGTCAGGAGCCCCTGGGAGCTTGCCCCAGAACTCAGGTGCTCTCCTGTGACACCCAGCCATTTTTCTTTCACTGGAGTCCACAGGGTTGAGACAAACCTCACTGTGGCTTGCATTTTATGGCTCACTCCCTGGCCTATTTTGGAGCAAAGCTGAGGTGCTGGCTCAGGTCTGGGGCCTCCTGGATGGGAACTGGCTGCCCTTAGCAGCTGGATCCCGCCCAACCAGGCTCTGGGAGTGACTGTGCTTCACCTTATGCTTGGGGTTTCTAAATCGAGAGCTGGTGCAAGAGGAGAACACTGACCATCTGGCTTACCAACAGGATGATCCCCACCCTTTTCTTGCCCCTCGGAGGCTGCCCTGGCTTGGTACTTGGGGAAAAGTTCATTCTTTTTAGTCCTGGAAAGATGAAATGGTCTTAACTGAGTCCTCCCTTCAGCATTCTTTCTGCCCATCCATACCGGGTAGGTCAGATCTACAGAAGTTCTTAATTGTAAACTATGCATGATGGAAATTTGCCTGAAATTAGTGCCACAGAGGATGCAAAGTACCCCTAATCAAACGAAGAGTGTGATGGAGGCAGGGACATCTGAGATGCCTGGTGGACTCTAAGGGGCTTGGGGAGGACTCAGAAGTAGGGTTGTTCCAGCTGTCCTGGACCTGGTTTGAGCATTCCTTTGGAGATTAGGGCGTATTCCAGGAGGCGGTGGGTGGCTATGCTCAATGTCCTGGAGTTGCCCTGCTACCATTTGTATATTTGCAGGCCTAAGTACTTCATGCTGATTTTTAAATATACAGTATGACATGATCTAGCTATTCACATAGTACCATGGAGGCTTATTATAGGCCATCCCTAATCTATATCGAGAGTATTTTCAGCTTCCTGAAAATTTGGGAGATTTCTAATCCAAAATTCCTAGATTCCCGTTTTCTGGAAAATAACTGGTCTCTAACTTTCCACTATTCTTTTTTTTTTTTTTTTTTGGAGCATGATTTTCATTCTGTTGCTCCAGCGCTGGCGTGTAGTGGCACTTGATCTCCCACTCCACTCAACTTGCCACCCTGGGTTCAAGCAATTCTCCTGCCTCAGCCTCCTGAGGAAGGATGGAGTGGCGTGCCACCATGCCCCAGCCACTTTCAATTTTTTTAGTGAGACTTAGCCTCACCATGTTACTCAGGCAGGTCTGAACCTGACCCTAGGGATCTGAATTCTTGCCTGGCCTCCTGTAAAGTGCTGGGATGAGGTGAGTCACCCTACTTCAATAGTTCCACCATTCTTGAGATTGGACACTTGACCCAAACAATGTCTTTCTCATTCCCGGATGGACCCTCTAGGTTTTAATTCTGTGGCTTTGGTAGACAAAGGTTTCTTCTTCTTTTTTCAGACCACCTGTCACCCAGGGCTGGAGGCAGTGGCAGATCCCGCCTCACTGCACCTCCTCCCTGGGTTCAAGCATTCTCCTCAGCCTTGAGTAGCTGGATTACAGGCTCTGCCACCACACCTGGCTAATTTTTATAGTTTTAATAGACACAGGTTTTGCCAGGTTGGGCAGACTGGTCTCATCTCGAACTCCTTACCTTCCTTGGATTCGCCTGCTGCAGCTCTCCAAAGTGTGTGGGATTACAGGCATGAAGCAACGCCTGGCCTCCACTGGCTAATTCTTTGTATGTTTGAAGAGATGGGGTTTTCACTCATGTTGGCCAGGATGGTCTTGATCTCCTGACCGCATCTGCTGGCCTCCGCCTCCCAAAGAAAGCTGGGATTAGAGGCTCTCCCACTGCACCCAGCCTCAATGTAGCTTTTATATCAAAAGTATTTATGTAGTAGAAAAATTAATCAAAGGGCACAAGCATTTCAATGACTTGTGTTGTTTAAGATGAAATCTGTGGTTGGAAGAGTGCTACATTACAAAAATGTTTCAAGACATGAAGGAACCACAACTTAAATAAACAAAATTTTGAAGGAACTAAGTAAATAAAATGATTTTCTGTTGTTTGTTTTGTTATGTTATTTTGAAATGTGATTAATCATTGTGTCAAGGGAGTTGGGAAGAATTTCCAGATACTCTGATATGCATGACACTTAATCATACCAAATAAAGCAAGCAGCTATCTTTAGGAAATTAAGCATCACTGCCGTTAACTGCATACATGCAAATTAAAATTACTATTAAATTTGAAACAATCAGACGGACTGGCAGGCAAGTTGGAAGTCATTTTTCTCAGCATTTTTCTCTTTCATTCAATAAAACAAAGTTAAATGCCAGCTATCTGCAGAACACCACTCACTAGACTATGCTTAATGATATGTGAAACACAGCCTGCACACTCACAGATCCTTGCCATGGTCCCGTTCCCTTCTTTTCAAAACCTGTGTTACCCTGTGGCTAGATTTCTCAATGAGACAGCAGAGAGGAAACGAGAACCATCTCTTTGAGGTGGTCGGCTTCTGCACCGGGCCTCCTGCAGGTAGACGATGACTTCTCAGGTGACACTATTACCCTTGGCTGGGGGGTAGAGGTCTTAATCCTAGAAAAGAGGCCTTTCAGGGTGGAGAGGTGATTTAAATCCTTACCAGATAGACACAGCTCCCCAACTCCTCCAGACTTTCACAAACCCAAACTGGAACAGCGGAAAAACGACTGACAACCGGCCACATGCCCCAGGCAGAGACGCAGGGAGAGGCTGACCAGAAGGAAGGTCAAGGGACAAGATACCACCCTCTGGCACACAGGGCACATGTGTCCCAACACACACACACACACACACATACACACGACACAGAGCGAAAAGAGAGATAGGAGAGAGAAATAAGAGACGCAGGCACACACAGAAACGCATATAGACATATGGCAGTGGCACACGGTAACACCCACTCCCAGGCAGCCCCTGAAGCTGCCGGGTTCTGCTCTCTGTGACTATGACCTGTGGTATATACCCACAGGCACACAAGCAAACCTCCTCTTTTGAAGAGACTCACTGGCACACCATCAGTCGGTGCAGGCCTGAGCCTGGGATCCCGCGCTGCTTCCCCGGCCCTCTGCCCGTGGTTTCTTCCTCCTGGACGACCCTCCGTGAATCCTGGCCTCCAAGACCATCCCGTCTATGCCCCTGGTGAGAGCTGGTCTTAGCCCTGACTACCAATCCCTCTAACTTGCACCGGGAGGCGGAGGAAGAGAATCACTTGAACTGGTGAAGACTCTTTGCGAGCTGAGATCTCGCCACTGCACTCCAGACTGGGTGACAGAGACACTGACTACATAAAACATATACAGGAGCTGGGGGCTGCAGGGACTGAGGCGGCAGGTGAAGTGAAGATTGGGAAAGAGGGACTCTGATGTTCACAATCCTGGCCTGAGGCTGGGATCTCGCGCTGCCTCCCCGGAGATCAGCCCGAGGTTTCTTCCTGCTGGTCGGTTCTCCGTGCATCCCGGCCTCTGGAGACCATCCTGTTAACGCCCTGGCCAGGACTGCTCTCAGCCCCGACTGTGATGCACTATCACACAGGGCTTCTACTGCCAAGTCTCAGGGACCCATCCCCAGGAAATGGTGTCAATCGCTAGACCAAAACGGGCACACTCCTCAGCGCGACATGAGCACTGGTGAGGCTGACTCCCCCTTTGCCCGAGAGTCAGGCTGGGGACCCCTTTAAAAATGGTGGCGACGCCGACGGCCGCGGGGACTGGGGCGGCAGTGGCAGCAGCGGAGCAGTCCGAGGCGGCGGGTGGGAAGAGGACTAGGAGGAGGGGCTCTCCGCGCTGACAGCCAGGGCCGTGACTCCAGGAGTCCTATCGTCAGGACCTTCTTGATTGGTTTTCTGCTTTGGTTCCCGGTGGAGGAGGAGCTTTGGGGTGCCCGCTGGGCTCTCTGGACACCTCTTCGAATCCAATAATGGATCCTAATTCGTGATGAGGAATGTCGCAAAATGTAGTGAAGTGGAAGGGCCTCGCTGGGGCACAGAAAGATCCCAAGAGCTGCATGGCCTGCTATTGGCTGAATAAACTGGCCCATGAGCCGATTGCCTCCTCTTTCCTGCATAGGCAGGCTTCACCTCCATGCAGGGGACCTGAAACTCTGACACAGCTTTCCACAACACATGCAACAAGAGACAAAGGCAAGGCGAAGATAGAGCCAATGTGACCACACATGGCACTGACGTCCCCCAAGAGCAGATGGAGTGAGTGTGTGTCTTTGAGGTCATATGGGACGATGCTGAGACAGATAGTGAGGTCCAGGCTGTGCCCAGGGGCCACTGGGATCTCCCACACAAAGTTGGAGGCTTCGCTACCACCCAAAAACCTGTGAGACAGGACCTGTGCTCGGGTCCAAGCCATATGCAGGGATGCCTGCCAGAGGGGCCGAGACGTTTTGAAAAAGTATACCCCACCAACAGCCAACCACCAGGTGGTTCCCCTGACACCACCTCCCTGACAACCAGCAAAACCCAATTCCCTGGGAGACTTGAAATCCGTGGCAGTCAAAAGATTCAGTGCTTGAAGGCATTTTGCCCAGGAGCAGGGGAACCGAAGGGATTTCAGAAATAAGCGAAAAATTACAGCCGGATGCAACACTGCCTTTCCTGGCTGGCAAAGGTCAGCCACGAGGGATCGTGATCACACTGGCCTAACGCACAGCAGCAATCACCTGAGGCATGGAGATCAATGGAAGTCCCCCGCCCAGATAGGAAATGGAGGTCCAGAGCTCCAGAGAAATAAAACCGTCCAACCACTAAGAAGTACCACAGCAGACGAAAGCAATAAAGATCCAGACTCCTAGGAAGTATCTCCTGATGAAATGGAAACTGTCCCATGTTGAAGACATTCAGTCAGACCGAGAAGCATGCAGGACCCTCGGTCACCGACTGAAGAGCGGGCGTGTGCCTCCAGCCTGGGTAAAGCCCCGGCCCCTAGCTGCCTCTGGCTTTCCAGGACCACAAGCAAACAGGGACAGGGGCGGGTTCCCTCACAAGGAGCCATTGGCCCCACGCGTGGCACTGGCCGATCCCCGGGCAGACGATGTGAATGCGTGTCAGCCCGGGCGCACGGGGCGACGGCGAAACCAACAGCGGAGTCCAGGCCTGTGCCCGGGTGGAAGAGGGTCCCAGGGGACCTGCCCGTGGATTCCAAGGGAAATCAAAGAACGCCCGGGATCCAGGAGGGAGCCAGAAGATTCAGGGAGTCAGTCCACCTGCTCAGAGGAGCAGAGGAGAGGCTGTCCCTCAAGAACCAGGGGGAAGTGCAGAGGGGCGCCGCGACCGCCTAAGACGCATAAGGCTAGTCACTGCTGTTTCCAGGCCACGCTAGGCAGGCCACCCAGCCATGAGGTGAAACAGGGAGAGCAAGACAGCTTCCCTGTGGGAGACACGTGAGCCAGGAGCTCCAGGGTCATGGAACCTGCCCAAGCAAGCAGAAACAGGTGTGGAGAGAGAAACCGTCACCACACGGATCTCCGAGGAGTGTCTCCCTGACTGGGAAGCGACCAAGACGTCAGCCAGACCGACAAGCGTGTAGGCCCCCGAGAGACAGGGGAGACAGAGCAAGAGGGAGGACAGAGCAGAGGCCGGAGCCCAGGCCGGATACGGCCCGGTGCCACCGCCGCGGGCCTGAGGGGAGGGTTGCCCAACGGCTGACTCGTCCGGAGAGGCCAGCCTTCCGGGGACCGGGAGGCCTGGCATCTCCCTTCCCGCTTCCTCTTCAAGCTTCTGCCGTGGCGCGGCTTCATTTCTCAGAGAAGAGCCGTGAAAAGGTCCAAGCCTCTCCTCTGAGGCGGGTCTGCTCCTCTCCTGCAGGGCGACGAGCTCCTCTGGAGCTTTTGGCCCTGGCTGGACTGTGGTTATCTTGATCCCAGGAGAGAGTCCGCGCGGCAAGGGTAACGAGATTTCCACTGCTGCCGGGAAGACGCATCTCCTCACGCGGTCGAGGCCCTCAGGGACCCCAAGTGGAACGCGGGCGGCGAAAAACCACTGACGAGCCCGCCGCAAGACCCAGGCACAGAGGCAGAAGAAAGAGGCTCGGCAGAGCCAGGCCGACGCGAACAAGCTCACCGCCTTTAGCGACTGGGCGAGTCTGCCCCAACGCACCCACGCACACGGGCACGCACACACAAACCGGCAGAAAGAGGGGAAAGACACACACAGAGGGTGAGGGCCAGAGAGACAAGAGAGGAGGGGAGAGACGCAGACACACACCAGTCGCACGGCAGCAGCGGCACAGAAACGCAGCCCCCGCAGGCACACAGCCCCCCTGACGCTGCAGGCTTCTGCTCCGGGCGTGAAGGCCCCTCGGGGGAGAGAGCAGCCCACGGACAGGCGGGCGGTGGGACTTGCCGTGGGAGATCGCCAGCAAGACTTTTTGGGAGACTCACCCTAACACCGGGCCCGGCAGGCTCGAGGTGGCTGGGACGACGCGCCGCTTCCCCCGGACTCCGCCTGCGGTTTTGTCATCCTGGCCGGCGCGTTGCGACTCCCGGCGTCCGTCCGGAGACGTTCCCGTCGACCCCGTGGAGAGGTGAGGCAGGAGCCTCGCAGCCCCGACACCCAAGCACCGCCACGGAGGGCTCCTGCTTTGCCAAGCCTCAGGGGGCCGGTTTCTAAGACAACCGTGGGAACCGCTGTGACGCGAGAGGCCGCTCGCGCCTCGCGCATGCGCACTGGCCCTGCCGCGCCGGGCCCACTCGCGCTCCCCACCTGGAAGTCAGGCTGCGGCCCCTTTAAACAAGGGCAGCTGCGCGTGGCGCCGGGCCTGGAATGGGGTGAGATGGGGCGTGTATGTGGTGAGGCTGGGGGAGGTCCACTGGGGGCTCCCGCTGCAGCCCAGGCGGCCCGCTGGATCCGGGCAGCAGCAGGGTGCGGCGTGGGAGAAGCTGCCGCGGGCATCCCATTACCAAGACCCCCGGAGTCCTGTCTTCAGGACCTCCTTGAGCCCACTTCCACCGGTGGAGGGGGAGCTTCAGGGCATCTGCTGGGGTCTCAGGACTCCTGTTTAGCTGGAATTTGGACCCCTCCGGGTGAGAAATGATGGTCTCGCCATCATGTGCTGAGGCAGGCGGGGCCTCGCTGCAGCAGAGAATCATCTCCTGGGACTTAAGGCATGGTGTCAGCTCAAAATTCACAGACCCATGAGCCCTTGGTCTCCCTCCCCCTCTGAAAGAGCGGAGGCCTGCCCCCGCTTGCAAAAGCCCTGGGGCTCCTGTAGGGTGCTACCGTCTTCCAGGACACGCGCAAACAGGGACAGGGGCGATTCCGCGTCGGAGCCAGTGGCCCCACGCGTGGCACTGGCGTGTCCTC
>NW_022161416.1:0-16483 GCF_008728515.1 Papio anubis
CCCCCCCCCCCCTTTTTTTTTTTTGCTTATTAGGGCATTTATGTGTAATAAAATTCACCAGTTTTAGCTGCGCTTTTTGGTGAATTTTGGTAATTATTTATAGTTGTGTAACTACCACACTGCCCAGTAGAGAAACCCCGAATGCAGAGAACCCCCTGCTAGGCTCCTGCACTGCTTTGGAGTCCTTTCCCCTGCTCCTTGTCCTCACCTCCTGCTTCCCCAGCCCTTCCCTCTGCCCTCATCCCTCACACCCTCCGAGAATGAGATGGATTAGGCAGGAAGGGTTTTTGTTTGTTTGTTTGTTTTCTATGAATGAATGTAACTTTTTATTATGATAGAGTTGTTTTATTAAAGAAATAGATGAAAATGGTTAAGTAAAATCAAATGGTTCTAAAAGTCTTACAGTGAAAGCACCAGTCCTGCCATTTGTTCTTTCCAGAGACAAGCACTTTTCATTCTCAGTTTTTCCTTCTGGTCGTTGCCTTCATGGGTTTTTCCAAATTATTATTTTTTCAGTTTTTCAAGTGGGTGCATATATTAATACATGTAATTTTTAAAAGCCTCTTCAGCTTATAATACATTCTAACAGTTCCCTGCCCCGTCACTCCTCATCTTTCAAAGCAATGACTTTTAACTCTTTTAGCAATGTCTTCTTTCTCCTCACATAACTACTTAGTCATTTCTTGATTATTTTATACATTTTATAGTGATTTCTTGAATGACAGATGAGAATTTAGCTCTTACACCATCGCTATCTTTACTTTTCCTCCCATATTGTCCCAAAGTAGTTACCGCAGTTAGGAGCTAAGCAGTCACCACATCATTATGACTATGTACATATTGCTCATTGTTGAGAAAAACAGTATTGTGCTCTCACTTCCTATCCTGTACTTCCTTCTGCCCTAGAATTAATGATTTCTTAACACCTTTCCCCTTGTTTTTTTCACTTTTGCTTTATCTTCAATGAACTTCTT
Organism: Papio anubis; assembly: GCF_008728515.1. Taxonomy (NCBI): domain Eukaryota; kingdom Metazoa; phylum Chordata; class Mammalia; order Primates; family Cercopithecidae; genus Papio; species Papio anubis. The sequence goes on from NW_022161416.1 coordinate 975, forward strand.
TCCAAATGCCCCAAATCTGGCAATAACCTATTATTATTTTTAAGAGAAGGGAATCTCACTATAGTGGCCAGGCTGGTCTGGAACTCTTGGACTCAAGCGAACCTCTTACTTTTAGGCTCCTGAGTAGCTGGGACTGCAGACATGAGCCATTCTACCCAGCTAACCTATTAATACTTTTACTTTTACTGTGTTTTTTTTTTTTTTTTTTTTTTTTTTTTTGCTCGTTTGTTTGTTTTTTGTTTTTAAGCCAGCTTCATAGCTGGAATATGTCCTGTGTTGGATCCTATTTGCTGGATCCGTGTCATTCTCTGGTTTGTCTCCTCCTTCATTTTGCTGGAGTATTTTTTCCAATAGCTTCCCAAGAAAGGGTCCATGGAGGTAACCCCTGAGTCTTTGCTTGTCAAAAAATGTATTATTTTACCTTCACCCTTGATTATTTGGCTGAATATAGATTTATCCGTTGAAAATCACTTTCTTTCTAGAATTCTGAAGACATGCTTCCATTGTTTTCAGCTTCTTTTTCGAGGCAGGGTCTCTTCTGTCACCCAGGCTGGAGTGCAGTGGCGCAATCACAACTCCCTACAGCCGTGACCGCGCGGGCTCAGTTCATCCACCTCAGCCCCTGAGCAGATGGGACTACAGGTGGGCGCCACAGGGCCCAGCTAACTTTTGTATTTTGTGTAGAGATGGGGCTTCACCATGTTGCCCAAACTGGTCTCAAGGGATCTGCCTGTCTCTGCCTCCCAAAATGCTGAGCTAATGTGTTACAGGTGTGAGCCACTGTGCCTGGCCAGTTTTTCTTTTATTCTCTCTCTTCTTCCTTCATTTCTCAAAGGCATCTCAAACTCAATAGGCCCAAAACCAAAGTCAAATTCCATCAGAATATCCTGCTACTTCCAACCTTAAAATATATCTTAAATCACAGTTTCTTACTACATGCAACCTTCTGGTTCAAACTACCATCATCCCTCACTTAAACTTAGAATTGGTTTTCCTGCTTCTGTATTTTTTTAAATCATAAAATATTTCAAATAAACCATGTGTGGCTTTATACTTTTTGCTACACAAAAAGAATAAAGATCTGCCAGGTGCGGTGGCTCACGCCTGTAATCCCAGCACTTTGGGAGGTCGAGGTGGGCGTATCACTTGAGGTCAGGAGTTCAAGACCAGCCTGACCAACATGGTGAAACTTGCTCTCCACCAAAAACACAGAATTAGCTGGGTGTCATGGTGCGCGCCTGTAGTCCCAGCTACTTGGGAGCCTGAGGCAGGAGAATCGCTTGATCCTGGGAAGTCAGAGGTTGCAGGGAGGTTATATATTTAAACAAGGAATTGCTTTAAGTGTTGGCATCCACTGTTCTTGTGCATGCCAGCAGCTTCTTACTGCAAACACCTGGGACTTGCTATAGGGCAGCTGGAGCACGTTCCACCCACACACAGGACAGGGAGCTGACAACCAAGGAGGGGAGGAGCAATACTCCAGCTTTCTCCCCTCCGTTTCCCTGTATCTCAGCAGTATGGAGCTTGTAACCAGTGAGAACCTGCTCACTGACTTTACACTGGTTTTCTTGCCTTCTCAGTTCTATTTCTCCATACCTCAATTGATGCTTTCTGGTAAGACCTAGCAAATAAACTGCTTTCACTGAAATTTCAGTCTTGGAACCTACTCTGGGTTCCCCAAAAGACCGAAATATATTAATTTTCCCATCACTGAACTTCCAGGTTGCTTTCAATTTTTCACTGTTACAAACAGGGCTGCAACATTTGTCTACAAACCTCTAGATATACACGTAGGAAGATTTCCGTATTTCCCACTAGTGAAACTGCTCAGTTGGAAGGTATGTGCATCTTCATCTTTAATAAATACTACCCACATTTGAAAAGCCTGACAATGTCAAGGACTGGCCAGAGTGCCACATGCGATGGGTATGGAATGGCAGCTCACTGTAGCAGGCGTGGGGACTCAGTTAGGGTCTTGGAGAGGCACTTAGTTATAGCAAGAATGTTTCATAAATGGTATCTGATATATTCAAGATTAGTGAGGGATAAAAACACGTTGCTTAGAAATAATTATACATATATCCAAAGTCAACAAAAGTCTGTTTTTTCTCATGTGAAAATAGATAATTTTTTTCAGAGGGAGGGGAAACAAAATAAACCAGAAAATCCCTTCATATTAATCATTCTTCTCATATACTTCAAATTTGAACTTAATGTCTTTCTCCTCCTGGACATCAGAGAGAACACCTGGGTATTCTGGCAGAAGTTTATATTTTTCCAAATCAATTTCTGGAAAAAACGTGTCACTTTCGTCACTTTCAAAGTCCCGCATGATCCTTGTCACAAATAGTTTAAGGTGGCCTGGGTGATTCATGGCTTCCTTATAAACAGAACTGCCACCAACTGTCCAAATAATCTCTACTTTATTTGCTGATTCTGGTTGTTCAGTAAGTTTTAAGATATCATCCAGACTTCTGGCAAGAGAATGAGCTCCTTGTGGAGGTTCCTTGAGTTCTCTGCTGAGAACTAAATTAATTCTATCCTTTAAAGATCGATTCTTCTCAGGAATGGAGAACCAGATCTTCCTACACGTAACACCAGATTCTGTTTACCTTCTAGTGAAGAGTTTGTGTCATTCTCTGGAAATGCCTAAATTCATTCCTGAGCGGTGGCCAGGGCAGGTGCCCGTTCTTGCAAATGCCCATGTTCTGGGACACAGCGACGATGCAGTTTAGCAAACGAACCATGACAGCAGCGGTGAGCACCTCCGAGCCCGATCGCTACACCAGAACGCGTGGCCAAGATTGGCCGGAAGGTTTTTACTTTGAACCTGGAGGATGAGCAATGACATCCCTCTCTCCACCTTAAAGCTCTTCCTGAACATTCACCTCCTGGGAGCAGGGGCAGCGCAGCAGCGCCCCCCTGGTGGTCCATGCGCTTCCTTTTGCAGATCACTCACAGCCCTGAGACCCTCCTCTCCTTTCCATGCACCTGGGATTTCTTCACTGGACACCAGGCTGAGTCAAGTTTCTTGTAAAGCAAAAGAAGCGCACAGGGCTTGCTCATGGAGTCCGTGCACCAAGTGGCCGTGGTGGCTGCGATGGACACTGCATGGGCACAGCAACTGAGTCGCCACTCATCAAGGCTGACCTGGCAGCTGCCACTGCTGAGGGCCCAGCCAACCAAAAGCAGCTGTTTTTTTTTGGATGGAGAAATAAAACAGGAAATGGTAATTAAGAATAAAATAACATTATGATAGATAAATATGCCACTAAAGATATAGTAGCAGTTTAAATAATTTTGAGACTATGAACAAGATTATGTCAATGGAGTGAAGTTATTACAAGTAGAGAAAGCTGGAGTATTGATCCTCCCCTCCTTGGTTGTCAGCTCCCTGTCCTGTGTGTGGGTGGAACGTACTCTAGTTGCTCTATAGCAAAAGATGGTGGGGGGAGGAATAGTGTCATCTCCACCTTTGGCGAGATCCATGTCACCGTGTTCAGGGGAAGGGCCATGAACTCCCCATGCAGAGAGGAGGCTGTGGCTGTGAAAGCGCCTGTGGAGAGGTGAGGAGCCGCTCCCTCTACACTGGTGGCCAAGAGCCTGCAGATGGCAGGGAAGGCTTCTCCTCAGGTCTGTCCTATCAGATTTTTCAAGAGTCAAGGAGTAGACCTGCATATTGCCTCTGCTGATGTGAGCTGCACGCACACCTAGAAGTGAGGTCATGTCTGCTGGGGGTCCTGGGTCTGCTGGTTGTTCTGGGTGCTCAGAGGGAAGATGGGGAGGGGGCTTTGTGCAAAACAGTAACCATACTCTATAAATTATTTTTTCCTTAACCTTTGTGTCATAAAATAAAATGTAGGACTCCAAAAGGAAAAAGAAACGGTCTAAAATTTGTGTCCTTGAATAAAAAGTGAACACCCATTAACTACCAGGGATAGACGTTTGTGGAGCAAACCAGAAGCCCCATCATTTGCCCCAGCTCAGCAGTAAACTCTTTCCTCCCCCAAATAAAAATACATCCTGACTTTCATGATTATCACTTCTTTGTTCTATTTTATATTTTTATCATCCAAAACTATAATTTAGTTTTACCTTTAGAAATATGCTTTTGTTCTCTTTTATTCTATAGATTCTTTCTTGAAATTTATATTGTGTGGTAGAGCTTCCCATAGTGTGCATTTTGCTGATTGCTTCTCAAGTCATTGTTTAATATGTGTTTTTTGTTATCTGTATTGCCTCTAAATTGGTAATTGGTTATGGAGGTTAGCTTATATTCAGGTTTGGTTTCTTTGTCACTTGTACTTGTTCAATGGTGCTGTAGAGGAAGAACCTGACATTAGTTTTTGGTTTTATTGTGTTGTTAATTGCCATTGTTGTTCAAAGGTTAAATCCGTTTACTCATGATGGTTTGCAAAAGAGTTATTATAGTATCAGTCTCTCATTCCTTCCTTATTTATTATCCAAATAATTTCTAAGTAAGAGATTCACGCTCCTCTACTGTTTGTTTACTACTAGAAATTTGTTAACCAGATACTAAGCCAAGCGTCTACTCACCTATGACCCAGCAATAGCACTCTTAGTTGTCAACCAATAGAATTGCGTTTATGTGTGTGCCAAAATATATGAAAATATCATTCACAGCAGCACGACTTGTAAAATCTGGATACAATATAATTGTCAATTGTCTATCAATAGTGAAGGAACAAGAAATATGAACTATTTATAAAGTGGAGCATTGGACAGCCATGGGAGTGAATAGGCTACAACCACACACAGCGAGATGATGCACCCAAGGTCTTCATGGTGACTGTACAATGCCATTCAACTAGAACTAGAACTCGCAGAACTAATCTGTGTTAGAAATCAAGAGTGGCTACTCTAGGGTGGGGAGGGTGGTTTATGACTGAGTAGGACCCAAAGGTGTTTCCAGCAGGCTGTGATTGGTATACTTTGATGTGGATGTTGTTTACCCAAGTGTTCACTTTGTGAAACTACACTGCCCACTTGTGGGTTGTCCTCCTTTCTCCCTCAAATATACATTGCTGGTGTTTTGAAGCAATTCTATCTACACTAAGAAGAATCACTCCTACTGCATATCCTTGGAAATGCTGAATTGAAAAAATTAGTGCAATTGTTTTTAATTCCAGGAAATAAATACATATAAAGAGGAAAATCTACAACAACAGCAGTAGGCTTGGAAGCTGACACCAGAACAGCTTTGGAAATGGCTGTCAAGCCAGGAACTAGGAATCAAACCCAAACAAGCCCATGGGAGGTAGAGGGTGTGAAATGATGCCCAGCAGTGCATGAATGAATGAGTCATGGGCAGTGGCTCATGCCTTGGCTGGCCAGTCACGAACTTGGGGAAAATAGAGTTGGAAAATTGGGAGGTAGAGGAGAGACGTACGCATAGACCTCTTGCTATAGGCCGAGTGTGTGACGATAGTGGTTGTGTGTGGATGCCTACCAGAGGGTCTTTAAGGGGCTGGGGCTCCCTGTAATCAGGTGAGTGAGATGGCTTGATGGATGATGCCACTCAGCTGTACAGGGCTTGCTCATGGAGTCCCTGCACAAAGTGGCCATGGTGGCTGCGATGGACACTGCATGGGCACAGCAATTGAGTCGCCACTCACCAGGGCTGACGTGGCAGCTGCCACTGCTGAGGGCCCAGCCCACCAAAAGCAGCTGCTTTTTTTGAACAGAGAAATAAAACAGGCAATGGCAATTAAGAATAAAATAACATTATGATAGACAAAAATGCCACTAAAAATATGGTAGAGGTTTAAATAATTTTGAGACTATGAACAAGATTATGTCAATTGGGAGAACTTATTACAAGTACGTAAGTTAAAATGGTTGTAAAACTTTATTTCCCTTCAGGGATATCCAGACTGTTTTACAGATAAGTTCTACCAAAACTTCAAAGAAGGCTACTGAATTTATACATAATATTCAAGAGAATGAGGAAACATAGAGAAAGCCAGTAAACTCATTATTGTTTATATATAAATAACATTGATTCTAAAGCCAGCTAGGGAATACATAAGAGAAAAACATGATAGGATAATCACTTCTAAGCAATTAGAGGTAAAAATATTGAGAAAAACAGTACTAGACTGTGTCCACCAATGAGCTATAAATAAATTAAATATCCTGTCCAGGTTACTCATCCCCAGGATACAAGAATATTTAAACTTTAAATCTGTAATGCATTTTACCACTTAATTAAAGAATAAAAGACAGAGATAATCACATTTTGTTAGATGCAGAAATTACTGCAGATGAAATTCAACACTCCATCTCACCCACAGTTCTTCACTTATCTCCACTTCTAAGAACTTGTGATCACTACTCACTTTGGCAGCACATATGTTAAAATTGGAAAGATACAGAGGAGATCAGCATGGCCCCTGCACAAAGATGACATGAAAATTCGTGAAGCATTCCATATTTTTAAACTCTCAGTAAACTAGGTATTGAAGGAACATAATTCAAAATAATAAAAGTTATCTATGACAAACTCACAACCAGTATCATACTGATGGACAAAAGTTAGAAGCATTCCCCTTTAACACCAGCACAAGGCGAGGCTGCCCTCTCTCACCAGTCCTATTCAACACAGTATTGGAAGTTCCGGCCAGGGCAATCAGGTAAGAGTTAGAAAGGATATTCAAATAGGAGGAGAGGAAGTCAAACTGTCTTTGTTTGAAAATGCAATGATCCTATATCTAGAAAACCCCGTTGTTTCAGCTGAAAAGCTTCTTCAGCTGATAAGCAACTTCAGTAAAGTCTCCGAATACCAAATCAATGTGCAGAAGTCACAAGCATTCCTATACAACAACAATAGACAAGCAGAGTCAAATCGTGAATAAACTTCTATTCACAATTGTTACAAACAGAATAAGATGCCTAGGAACACAGCTCACGAAGGAATTGAAGGATCTCTTTAAGGAGAACTACAAACTGCTGCTCAAGTAAATCAGAGAGGACACAAACAAATGGAAAAACACTCCATGCTCATGGATAGAAAGAATCAATATCATGAAAATGGTCATACTGCCCAAAGTAATTTATAGATTCAATGCTATTCTCATTAAACTGCTATTGGCATTTTTCACAGAATTAGAAGAAATGATTTTAAAATTCATATAGAATCAAAAAGAGCTTTATAGTCAAGACAATCTTAAGCAAAAAGAACAAAGCTGGAGGCATCATGCTACTTGACTTCAAACTATACTACAAGGCTACAGTAACCAAAACAGCATGGTACTGATACAAAAACAGATGCATAGACCAATGGAATAGAATAGAGAACTCAGCAATAAGACCACACATCTACAACTATGAGACTTCAGTGACCACATATAATAAAGAATACAATCTATACAAAAATAGTTTAGAAAATGTAATTTTCACAGTTATCACATTATAATATTGAAAATGTCTGGTATTCAACTTCAAAAAACATGAGTTATGCATGTATGAAAGCATGACTCATTCACAGCAAAAGCAATGGAAAGAAATTGTTCCTGAAGAACAATGGGCTGACTTACTAGACAAAGACTTTGAATCAACTGTCTTAAACATAGTCAAAGAGCTAAAGGAAACCATGGACAAATAACTAAAGAAAATCAGGAGAACTACATTTCACTAAATAGCAGAAATCAATAAATAATTGTGAAAAGGAAGCAAATGGAAATCTGGAGCTGAAAGCAAAATGGAAAATTCACTGGAGGACTTCAAGAGCAGATTTTAGTTTGCAGAATGAAGAATCAGTAAGCTCAAACATAGGCCAATTGAAATTGCCCATTTGAGGAGCAGAAGGGAAAAAGTGTGAAGAAAAATGAACAGAAGAGATCTGAGAGACAATATCAAGTATATGCATTTTGGGAGTCCCCAAAAGAGAGAAGGAAGAAGAGGGAAGAAAGAGTATTTGAAGAAATAATGACCCCAAACTTCGGAAATTTTATTAAAAACATGAATCTGGGTATCCAACACACTGAAACATTTAAAGTAGCAGTAATTCAAAGATGTCCACACTGAGAGATATTATAATGAAACTGTCAAAAGTCAAAGACAAACAAATCATCTTGAAAACAACAAGAGAAGGGACTCATATAGTACAAGGATCCTCCATGAGATTAACCACCAAATCTTCTTCAGCAACCATGGAGTTCAGAAGACATTGGCATGACAAACTTAAAGTTCAGAAAGAAAAAAACAACGTGTCTGAACTGACAGTTGCATATTTGGCAAAACTCTCTGTCAGAAATAATGGAGAAATTCAGACATGCACAGGTAAATAAAAACGGATGGCATTAGTCTCTGGTAAACCTATTCTACAATTAATGCTAAAAGGAATGCTTCACACTGAAATAAAAGGACATTAGATAGCAACTTGAAGCCATATGAAGCAAAGAAGTACACAACTAAAAGTAACTTCATAGGTAAATAGAAAAGCAAGTATTTTTTTGGGAGTGGTAATTTGTAACTCCTCTTTTGTTTTCTCTATTTAATTTAAAGGAAAATGCCCATCAACTGATGAATGGATAAACAACATGTAATCTACTCTGCGATGGAATATTATTTGACCATAAAAGGAATAATGTACTCATACATGCTACAACTTGGATGAACCTTGAAAACATGTCAAATGAAAGAAGCCAGTCAGAAAAGGCCATATATTGTATGATTCCATTTTAATAAAATATTCAGAAGAAGCAAATCTAGAGAGACAGAAACTGGGTTAATGGTGCCAGGGGCAGGTGGCAGAGAAGAGTGGAAGGTGACTGCTTAACTGGTACGGAGTTTCCTTCTAGGGTGGTGAAAATGCTATGGAACATTACATTGATGATGGCAACATAACGTTGTGCACCTACTAAATGCTACTGCATTGTACACTTAAATGGTTACAATGGTAAATTTTGTGTTGATGTGTATTTTATCACAACTGAAAAGAGGCTGGCAAATATCTTCCAAGTTTGCTTGGGAATCTACCCATCTGTCTTTTCCCCTCACGATTTCATCTCCTATTCAGAGCTCACCCTTGCTCTTCTGCAAGTAGAAAGCTTCCTTTTCAGAACACGGTCCAAGATCAGCCAGGTCCAAACCCCAAAATGACTTTCTGTCTTGGATCCAAATTCTCAGATGCAACTCTGGGGCTAACTTCAGGGGAAGTTAGGAGATTATCCAAATAAGATGATTCACTGGAGAAAGAATCTTTGACTTTAATGTTAGGGAAGTTATGTTTGCATTTCTAAAAGGATCCTGCTTACCAGTGAATATATGGTTTTTGTCTGTGCAGGGTGGAGTTCTCAGCAGAGGAATGAAAGACAGCCCTAGGAACATGATACACCTCATAGGTAGCTGACTGATCCACCCATCTGCCACCCCCAGCTGAAGGAAGCAGCTAGACTCTACCCTTCACCCATCCTTCAGTTGTATTCCGCTGGACATGGACCCTCTACAAGTGTGGACATTCCTGGATCTCAGTTGCTCTTCCTGCTGTCCAGGAGTCTCCATTGGTTTGACTTATGCCTAGGTGGGCTCTGCAGGAGGCTAAGTGCCTCCCAATTCTCAAGGCTTACATTCAGTGAACCCAGAATAAGCCTCAAAGTTCACAGGGACTCAGATTTTCATCTATGAAATGGAAGAATCCATCTCCCTCTTTCAGCAGTACACATTTACACATGAACACATATGTGACAATCAGTAATCTATATAATGATGGTGTTCTTAGTGTTGCCTTTATTGCTCAGCTGAACTCTGTAACCAAACATTGGATCATGGATTGTGAAGGAAGAATTCATTTCTTTTCTCTGGTGGAGCACTCAGTAGGCATTTCTGCCCCTTGGGTTCAAATGAGAAAGTAGCTTTAGCTTGACGCAGAAAGAAGATTGTGAATATTATTATTATTATTATTATTATTATTATAGAGATAAGGTCTTGATATGTTGCCAAGGCTGGAGTGCAGTGACTATTCACAGCTGTGATCATAGTGTCCTACATCCTTGAACTTCTGGGCTCTATCAAGGTTCCTGCCTCAGCCTCCTGAGTAGCTGGGACTACAGGTGCATGCCACCATGTCTGGCCTCATTTCATTGTTATTTTACTTCAAATGCTTTATTTTAAATGTTAAAATATATGTTTTTATATTGAAAAAGTTAAACCCTATTTGATCACAGAAGACTTTAAAATGCACAGACAGAAACATCACCTAGGTCTTTCTTTAAAAAAATCACTGCTATTATATTGTTGAATCTTTGTAAACTGCAGTGCAAATGGTGGTCCCTGGAGCTGTCTTGTGCAGTGGTGTTCATTTTCATTTTGTTATTTTCTCTCTCTCTATATATATATATTTATATATGCTGTCATTTTACAAAGTTGCATTCATATGTTATGGGTTATCTTGGATGTTGCTTTTTGAATGTATTATTATACAAGTAGTTTTCCTTGTATAATAAACTTTTACAAGCTGCATCCCACTTCAGATAAGAAGATGTAACCCAGAGGGGGCGCCCAAGATGGCCGAATAGGAACAGCTCCAGCCTCCAACACCCAGCGTGAGTGACACAGAAGATGGGTGATTTCTGCATTTTCAACTGAGGTGCAGACTGACACCTCACACCTCACATGGCTGGGTACACCCCTGAGACAAAGCTTCCAGAGCAAGAATCAGACAGGAACACTCACTGTTCAGCAATATTCTATCTTCTGCAGTCTCCGCTGCTGATACCCAGGAAAACAGGGTCTGGAGTGGACCTCAAGCAAACTCCAACAGACCTGCAGCTGAGGGTCCTGACTGTTAGAAGGAAAACTAACAAACAGAAAGGACACCCACACCAAAACCCCATCAGTACGTCACCATCATCAAAGACCAAAGGCAGATAAAACACCAAAGATGGGGAAAAAGCAGGGCAGAAAAGCTGGAAATTCAAAAAATCAGAGCGCATCTCCCCCTCCAAAGGAATGCAGCTCATCACCAGCAACGGAACAAACCTGGATGGAGAATGACTTTGACAAGTTGAGAGAAGAAGGCTTCTGTCGATCAAACTTCTCAGAGCTAAAGGAGGAACTACATACCCAGCGCAAAGAAACTAAAAACCTTGAGAAAAGAACGGACGAATGGATAACTAGAATAATCAATGCAGAGAAGACCTTAAAAGAACCGACAGAGATGAAAACCATGACACAAGAACTACGTGACAAATGCACAAGCTTCAGTAACCTACTCGATCAACTGGAAGAAAGAGTAGCAGTGATTGAAGATCAAATGAATGAAATGAAGTGAGAAGAGAAGTTTAGAGACAAAAGAGGAAAAAGAAATGAACAAAGCCTCCAAGAAATATGGGATTAGGTGAAAAGACCAAATCTACGTCTGATTGGTGTACCTGAAAGTGACGGGGAAAATGGAACCAAGTTGGAAAACACTCTACAGGATATCATCCAGGAGAATTTCCCCAACCTAGTAAGGCAGACCAACATTGAAATTCAGGAAATACAGGAACACCACAAAGATACTCCTCGAGAAGAGCAACTCCAAGACACATAATTGTCAGATTCACCAAAGTTGAAATGAAGGAAAAAATGTTAAGGGCAGCCTGAGAGAAAGGTCGGGTTACCCACAAAGGGAAGCCCATCAGACTAACAGCGTATCTCTCGCCAGAAACTCTACAAGCCAGAAGAGAGTGGGGGCCAATATTCAACATTCTTAAAGAAAAGAATTTTCAACCCAGATTTTCATAGCCAGCCAAACTAAATTTCATAAGTGAAGGAGAAATAAAATCCTTTACAGATAAGCAAATGCTGAGAGATTTTGTCACCACCAGGCCTGCCCTACAAGAGATCCTGAAGGAAGCACTAAATATGGAAAGGAACACCTGGTACCAGCCATTGCAAAAACATGCCAAAATGTAAAGTCCATTGACGCTAGGAAGAAACTGCATCAACTAACAAGCAAAATAACCAGCTAATATCATAACGACAAGATCAAGTTCACACACATGCAATACGAAGCTAACCTTTAAAATGTAAAATGGACTAAACAACAATTAAAAGACACAGACTGGCAAACTGGGATAGCATAAGACTCATCAGTTTGCTGCATTCAGGAGACCCATCTCACATGCAGAGACACACATAGGCTCAAAATAAAGGGATGGAGGAAGATCTACCAAACAAATGTGGAAAAACAAAAATAAGTAGGTTGCAATCCTAGTCTCTAATAAAACAGACTTGAAACCATCAAGATCAAAAAGAGACACAGAAGTACCGCCATATAATGGTAAAGGGATCAATTCACTGTGAAGAAGAGCTAACTATCCTAAATATATATGCACCCAATACAGGAGGCCCTGATTCATAAAGCAAAGCAAGTCCTTAGGGAGATCTCATTAAAGAGATTCTAGACTCCCATACACAATAATGGGAGACTTTAACACCCCACCAACATTAGACAGATCAACGAGACAGAAAGTTAACAAGGATATCCAGGAATTGAACTCAACTCTGCACCAAGCAGACCTAATAGACATCTACAGAACTCTCCACCCCAAATCAACAGAATATACATTCTCAGCAATCAAGATCGCACTTATTCCAAAAATTGACCACGAAGTTGGAAGTAAAGCACCCTCAGCAAATGTAAAAGAACAGAAATTATAACTAACTGTCTCAGACCACAGTGCAATAAACGAACTCAGGACTAAGAAACGTAATTGAAACTGCTCAACTACACATGGAAACTGAACAACCTGCTCCTGAATGACACTGTACATAACGAAATGAAGGCACAAATAAAGATGTTCTTTGAAACCAATGAGAACAAAGATACAACATACCAGAATCTCTGACACATTTAAAGCAGTGTGTGGAGGGAAATTTATAGCACTAAATGCCCACAAGAGAAAGCAGGAAAGATCTAAAATTGACACCCTAATATCACAATTAAAAGAACTAGAGAAGCAAGAGTAAACACATTCAAAAAGCGAGCAGAAGGCAAGAAATAACTAAGATCAGAGCAGAACTGAAGGAGATAGAGACAAAAACCCTCCAAAAATCAATGAATCCAGGAGCTGGTTTTTAAAGGTCAACAAAATTGATAGACCGCTAGCAAGACTTAATAAAGAAGAAAAGAGAGAAGAATCAAATAGATGCAATAAAAAATGATAAAGGGAATATCACCACCGACCCCACAGAAATACAAACTACCATCAGAGAATACTATATACACCTCTATGCAAATAAATTAGAAAACCTAGAAGAAATGACTAATTCTGTACACTTACACTCTCCCAAGACTAAACCAGGAAGAAGTTGAATCCCTGATCAGACCAATAGCAGGCTCTGAAATAAATTGAGGGGCCAATAGCCCAACAACCAAAAAAAGTCTAGGACCAGGATGGATTCACAGCCAAATTCTACCAGAGGTACAAGGAGGAGATGGTACCCATTCCTTCTGGAAACTATTCCAATCAATAGAAAAAAGAGGGAATCCTCCTAACTTGTTTTATGAGGCCAACATCATCCTGATACCAAAGTTCGACAGAGATAGTTACTGAAAAGAGAATTTAGACCAATATCCTTGATGAACATCGATGCAAAAAATTTCAATAAAATATCATAAACCAATCCAGCAGCAGCACATCAAAAAGCTTATCCAATTCATTATCAAGTGGGCTTCATCCTTTGATGCAAGTATTGGTTAACATACACAAATCAATAAACATAATCCAGCATAAACAGAACCAAAGACAAAACCACATGATTCCTCTCAATAGATGCAGAAAAGGCCTTTGACAAAAAATTCAACAGCCCTTCATGCTAAAACGCCAATAAATTCTATATTGATGGAATATATCTCAAAATAATAAGAGCTATTTATGACAAACCCACAGCCACACTGAATGGGCAAAACTGGAAGCATTCCCTTTGAAAACTGGCAATAAGATAGGATGTTCTCTCCTCACCACCCCTCCTATTCAACATAAGCAGTTCTGGCTAGGGCAATCAGGCAATAGAAAGAAATCAAGGGTATTCCCAGTTAGGAAAAAGAAGAAGTCAAATCTGTCCCCTGTTTGCAGATGACATGATTGTATGTTTAGAAAACCCCATTGTCTCAGCCCAAAATCTCCTTAAGCTGGCTAAGCAACTTCAGCAAAGTCTCAGGATACAAAATTAATGTGCAAAAATCACAAGCATTCTTATATCCACCAGTAACAGAGACAAACAGAGAGCCAAATCATGAATGAACTCCCATTCACAATGGTCAAAGAGAATAAAATACCTAGGAATCCAACTACAAGGGATGTAAAGGACCCTTCAAGGAGAACTACAAACCACTGCTCAGTGAAATAAAAGAGGGACACAAACAAATGGAAGAACATACCATGCTCATGGATAGGAAGAATCATTATTGTGAAATGGTCGCTACTGCTCACAGGTAATTTATAGATTCAATGCCATCCCCATCAAGCTACCAATGAGTTTCTTCACAGAATTGGAAAAAACTGCTTTAAAGTTCATATGGAACCAAAAAAGAGCCCACATTGCCAAGACAATCCTAAGCCAAAAGAACAAAGCTGGAGGCATCACGCTACCTGACTTCAAACTGTACTACAAGGCTACAGTAACCAGAACAGCATGGTACTGGTACCAAAAAGAGAGATATAGACCAATGGAACAGAACAGAGTCCTCAGAAATAATACCACACATCTGCAGTCATCTGATCTTTGACAAACCTGAGAAAAACAAGAAATGGGGAAAGGATTCCCTATTTAATAAATGGTGCTGGGAAAATTGGCTAGCCATAAGTAGAAAGCCGAAACTGGATCCTTTCCTTACTCCTTATACAAAAATTAATTCAAGATGGATTAGAGACTTAAATGTTAGACCTAAAACCATAAAAACCCTAGAAGAAAACCTAGGTAATACCATTCGGGACATAGGCATGGGCAACGACTTCATGTCTGAGACACCAAAAGCAATGGCAACAAAAGCCAAAATAGACTAATGGGATCTAATTAAACTAAAGACCTTCTGCACAGCAAAAGAAACTACCATCAGAGTGAACAGGCAACCTACAGAATGGGAGAAAAATTTTTGCAGTCTACTCATTTGACAAAGGGCTAATATCCAGAACCTACAAAGAACTCAAACAAATTTACAAGAAAAAAAAAAAACCATCAAAAAGTGGGCAAAAGATATGGACAGACACTTCTCAAAAGAAGACATTCATACAGCCAACAGACACATGAAAAAATGCTCACCATCACTCGCCATCAGAGAAATGCAAATCAAAACCACAATGAGATACCATCTCACACCAGTTAGAATGGCAATTATTAAAAAATCAGGAAACAACAGGTACTGGAGAGGATGTGGAGAAGTAGGAACACTTTTACACTGTTGGTGGGACTGTGAAGTAGTTCAACCATTGTGGAAGACAGTGTGGTGATTTCTCAAGGATCTAGAGCTAGAAATACCATTTGACCCAGCCATCCCATTA
>NW_022161417.1:0-16480 GCF_008728515.1 Papio anubis
TTGACCTAGGCAAAGAATTTATGATGAAGACCCTAAAAGTAAACGCAACAAAAACAAAAATAGACAAATGACATGTAATTAAACTGAAAACCTTCCCCACAGAAAAAGAAATAATCACCAGAGTAAGTGCATAACCTAGAGAATGAGAGAAAATATTTGCAAATTATGCTCCCAACAAAGGACTAATAATATCTAGAATCTACAAAAAACTCAACACATCAACAAGAAAAAAATTAGCAATCCCATTAAAAACTGGGGAAAAGACATGAGCAGACATTTCTCAAAAGAAAACACACAAGCAACCAACAAACACATGAAAAGAATGCTCAACATCACTTAATCAGAGGGAGACAAATTAAAACCATACTGAGGTATCATCTTGCAACAGTCAGAATGGCTACCATTAAAAAGTCAACAAACAACAGATGTTGGCATGGATGTGGAGAAAAGGGAATGCTTATGCCCTGTTGGTGGGAATGTCAGTTAATTAAACCTCTATGGAAAACAGTATGAAGATACCTCAAAGAACTAAAAATAGAATTACTATCCAATGCAGCAATTCCACTACTAGGTATCTACCTAAGGGAAAATGAATCATTATAGGAAAAAAAAAAAAAAACAAACCTTCACTCGTATATTTATCACAGCACTATTCACAATAGCAAAGTCATGGAACCAACCTAAGTGCTCATTAATGGTTGATTAGATAAAGAAAATGTGGTATATATACACACCATGGAATACTATGTAGCCATAAATAAAACAATAAAATTGTTCGCTTTGAGGCAACATAGATGGAGATGGAGACCTAAATAAAATATCTCAGAACAAAAAATCAAATGCTGCACATTTTCACTTATAAATGGGAGCTGAACAATGGCTAAACATGGACATACATACAAACTTTTAAAAGTTAATATGAACTGAATTCTAGAAAACCCACAGAATGGGATAAAACATTTGCACATATTATATCTGATAAGTGATTAATGATGAGAATATATAGAGAACTCCTAAAACTCAACAAAATAAACAACCCTATTCAAAAATGGGCAAAAGACTTGAATAGAAATTTCTTCAAAGAAGGTACACAAATGGCCATAAAGCACATGAAAAGATGCTCAATATCACTAATCATCAGGTAAATGTAAATTAAAACCACAATGAGATATACTCTTAAACCTGTTAGAATTTCTATTATCAGAAAAACAAAAGATAAGTGTTGGTGAGGATGTGGAAGAAAGGGAACTCTTGAACACTGTTGGTGTAAATATAAATTGATACAGTCAGTATGAAAAACAGTAATGAGGTTCCTCAAAAAATTAAAAATAGAGCTAGTATATGATCCAGCCATCTAACTTCTAGATCTATATCCAAAGGGAATGGAATTAGAATGTCAAAGAGATAGCTGCACTTCATTGCACCATTATCCACAAGAACCAAAATATGGAAGCAACCCAAGTGTTCATCAACGGATGAATGGGTCAACAAAATGTGGTATACACATACCATGAAATAATATTCAGCCTTAAAAAGGAAGGAAATTCTGGCATGTCCTACAACACAGATAAACCTTGAGGATATTATGCTGAGTGAAATAAGCCAGTCAAAAAAAATATTGTATGATCCTACTTGGGTGAGGTATTCAGAGTAGTCAAAATCATAAGACAGAAAGTTGATGGTGGTTGCTAGAAGTTGGGGGAGAGAGGAAATGGGAGTTATTGTTTAATGGATATACAGTTTTGGTTTTAAAGGATGAAAAGATTTCTGTAGTTGGAAGGTGATTATGATTGCAAAACTTATGAATATACTATTATTAATACCATTAAATTGCATACTTATAAATAAATGGTCAAGATGATAAATTTTACATTAGGTATATTTATCACAATAAAAATATTGAAAAAGAAATGCTGCCATCTGTATCTTACTCCTCAGTAAATCTGAGCCAGGTCTTGGTCCTTATAGAGTCACACATTAATTGATACACGCCAAAATTTGCGAATGACTAATTCCAGATTGAATGAAGTTTGAGTTGTTCCACCTACAGCAAGCATAAATTCAAACTTTTGTGCAAATGATAACATACTTTTCTACTACAAGACTTCTGAGAGATATTTATGGCCTAAGTTTCTCATTCCTAATACAATCTGTAGCCTAAAATGACCTCGAAAGGCCTTTGAAACGAATTGGTAAATAGGCTTCCCAGTTCTATGCAAATCATGAGGAGAAAATGATAGCAAGTTAAAATGTAGTCGATTCTTAGGCTGATAACTTGAATAACTCTAACAAGTGATTCTTTCCATATTCAATATAAATGAGGAATGGGAGGAAATTGTTCGAGGAGATGGGATAGGCTGGTAGAGAAATTGTAAAAGAAACTGTAAACGAGAAAATTATATTCAAATGTATTAACACAGTCACTTTGAAAAATCTAGTATAATCATAGACTCAAGAGTATGTTGGTTGTATAAAACAGTATAACTCTTTAATTTTCAAAAGCTGGGAAAATTGGGGCCAAATTTCAATAATTTAGATAACTTACCCACAAGTAATTACTGGTTTTAGGAAACCTAGAGGTACATTGTTTGGCTCTTATTTCAGTTTCTTAAAAATAGTATATTACCCAGTAAATTTTGGATTATGTATTCTCAAGGTTAGCTGTCTGATTCTATTCCTTCATTAATTTGGATAATTGCACCATAAAGGTCTTCAACCATCTGAAAAAAGTCATGGGTATGAGTTCTTGTTTAGTTGCATAATTTCTGAACAGACATCCAGAGTCAATATACATTTGTAGTAAATGAATAAAATGTTCAAAGAAAGCAAAAATGCCTACCACTATATAATAAAGTATAATGCGAATTAGACAGAAGATAAGTGACTCTAGTATGTAAAGAGAAGAAAAAAATCCTTGGCTTTGTTGTAGCTTGCTGAAGCCTTTAGTCATTCTAATATTTAATTTTTTTTAGTTTAGGAACATATCTGCTGTTTTGATTGTTTATTTTTCATAGTCTCCATCCCTGCCCCACCAACTTTTTCCATAATTTGAATTTATTTGTATATTTGTCATTTTTTTGTTTCAGTATACAAGAATATTATTATAATGTAGTTTAAAAATTCTTTTGTTGCAGACTTCCTCCTATAAAGGGAAAGAGTAAAGGGCACAGCATGAGAAAGCACGAAATGTTCTATGCAATTCAAGATCATCATTCTTTCTCCTAATGACATCCAAATGACCTACAGTTAAATGGCCCCTGTGAAAAAATACACACCATAATACTTCCATTATCAATGGATACTAGTACCCAAATGATTGAACTTTTGCCTGATCTAATTCAAATGAATTGGTTTTATTTTGAATGTACTAAGGCACAAAGCAATTAATTCATTTCACCTTTAGTTACTGGAGGGAGAGATGGGGTAAAAGAAGGAAGTAAACAATTTTGCTCTATTTTGTTTATTTCATATACATTATTTTACTTAATTCCCCAAGGTAGGTGTAAAATTAACACATTTCACAATGAGGAAGTTGAGGATGCTCAGAAAAGTTATGTAAATTATTCAGGATTCACAGTATAAGTAAATAGCAAAGTTAAAATTTGCATCTAAATGAATGTAACCTTAAATCCTTCTTTAGTTGGCACTTCATCACAATCAACAGGCATTCAGACATTAATTCCATAACTATTTATTGACATTTATTATGACTAGTTCTTTTCCTAGGAGTTGTTGAAGATCCAGTGGCCGGATCTCCGCTCACTGCAAGCTCCGCCTCCCGGGTTGACGCCATTCTCCTGCCTCAGCCTCCCGAGTAGCTGGGACTACAGGCTCCCGCCACGTCGTCCGGCTAGTTTTTTGTATTTTTTAGTAGAGACGGGGTTTCACCGTGTTAGCCACGATGGTCTCGATCTCCTGACCTCGTGATCCGCCCGTCTCGGCCTCCCAAAGTGCTGGGATTATAGGCTTGAGCCACCGCGCCCAGCCATCAGTTTATTTTTATACCTTGGTTAATAGTTATAGACATAGATTTTATTGCAATGAAATAGTTGTTTTCTTAATGTTGAAACAACAATTTCTGTTTCCATGGTGATTTTATGATTACTTTATGGATTGTAATCGAAAGTAAAAATTCACAAAGAAATTTGGAAAACTTTTATTTTTTAAAACGGGCCTTAATTTACTTTCAACATTGGAGAAAACTGTCAGAATAATAGTATTTATAGAACCACGTTCATAATTTCTATACTCTGAAATGAAGAGACTGTCATACGTTTCTAAAGGACAAACATTTCTGTTATAATATAAGCCTTCTTTTGCTCTTATAAGATAAAAAGGTGTATAATAAATCAAATATATAATATTTTATTAAAGAAACATTATCTTAACTAAGTCTATGTGGGTAATTTTTCAGCTTCACTTTTAATTATTAGTGGTTAAAGAAAAACGTGGTACTATTTGAAGTCTAGAACTTATAAATATTTTCAATATCATGAGAGGGACATAAAATAAGTTTGCTCACATGTGTTGATTAAATTTCAACTACTATGTTAGCAAGGCTGTTCAATTCTTAGAAAAGATCTTTATTATTAATTGTAGCAACTTATTCGCTATCTTTAAAATTCTGAAAGAAAATAACTGCCAATCTAGTTTTTATAGCTTGTGAAGATAATGTTGAAAGTGAAGCTAAAGGAAAAGGACAAAGCAAGGGAGACAGAGAGAAGGAGAAACAGAGAGAGAGACCCAGATTAACAGAAAATTGAGAGAAATGTTTGTTCTCAATTAATATTAAAGAAATACTAAAAAGTTCTTTGGGCAGAAACATGGAAATGAAGGAAAGAACAATGAGTAGCAGAAAGGGTGGCTATCTGGGTAAATGTTAATGAGTATTGGTCCCACCAAACAATGACAATATGGTCTCATGTTGCTAAAGTGTATGTAGAGAGTGCTCTGGATAGGTGGTGGTGGCAGTACTCCACACACGTTCCCCATAAAAACAGACACCACAATTACAATGGTGAAATCAAAAAAAATCCAAATCTAAGATATACAACAAGTATTGGTGACAAGGTTGAGGTGGTTAACTTCTCATCAAAAAAATCTATGTGTGAATTTTTAGGCTCAAACATAGGCAGTTACAAAGCCTTTACCAGACAGGCCTCATGGGGGAAAGCTGCCCTCCCTACCCTAGACTAGGTACACAGCCAGGGCACTGCAGTCTCTGAAGGGAGTTGCAGTGTTAAAAGACTCAGGCTCCCCGGCCTGCCATACTCTTATGCATATCTGCATTTCTAGACCAGGTATTTCCATTCAGTAGTTTATTTATTTGAGCTCTTTCCCAGAGGCCTTCCTCAGAGCTTCTGTAAAGACCTCCTTATCAGGGGAGAGGCAAGACATTTTGAAGGCAGTTTTCTCCGTTTAGACTCAGTACTCAGCATTTTTCCACTTCTAGCCCTAGCCCCTTGTCTTCTCCCAGCTTCTGGGTCCATAAAACGGCAAACTCATTTTGTTCAGAGTTCTGTCGGCAGTAAGATGACCCTCAAGTCTGTTTTGATCCATCTGAACCTCAACCATTACACCAATCCATGGGGAAAATAGATTGGAAAGGGGTGACATTGTTTTCCTCCATTTCGTTTCTAGCTCACACTATCACAGTAAGTGATTAAAGAGTTGACTGTTACCTTCATTTTGGCTTGTTGTTTTACTTGGCTACTTTCTCCAGCTTAGCTGAGCTCCTGAGAAAAATATGCCATGAACCCTCAAAGATGGGTAAGTACATGGAGAGAAATTATTACCTGCTGCAAGATCTACATAGCATAGCTGTTATCTGTGTGGGAGAAAGAGGAATAAAAATAACTGGGCCTCTCTGAGAACAGGACAGTTCAAGCAGCTACTCCCTTCAGATATAGTAGATCCACATGGAAATAGCATCCAAAACTTGCAAAGGGCTCTCATGATCCAATCTGTGAATACATAAAAAGGGTCTGTATTTTGAGGAAGGTTCTTCATGCTAGAGAGGTTTGGTCCTTTTAAACTCTCAATTAACAACCAGTAATTTTCTTCCAAGCAAAGCCAAACATTGCAGTGAAAAGAAATTGCATAAATAAATTCCAAGTTGAACAGAAAGCAAATTAGGTCCAAAAAGAAAAAGAAAAAAAGAAATGACTCAAATAAAATTGAGGAAGAAAGAGCAGTAAAGAGAACTCAAGTTATAAAAGGACATGTTTCAAAATCACTTTAGAAAACAAAAAAGTAAGCGTTCTAATGATGTAAAGCTAGAAAACCTATTCTGCCTTACTTTATCCCTTCTGAAAACATTGAAAAGTGAATTTCCTTTTAAGATGTGCAACAGGAATAGATCACATTCGAGTCTCCAAATAGGTTTTAAGAGAAAATGTAAGTAAACAAGAACTGGAAATACGGCCACACAGATGACAAAAGCACACTGGAAATATATGTCCACAAAACAACAAAATTATAACACATAATTTCAACATGTGCTAAAGCTTCTAAGGAAATGGTGGTAACTATTAAATAAGTATAGCAATTAGAATAAGAAAGTCCATATAATGACATGAGTGGAGAACAGGGTATCTGTAAACGTGCGATAGAATTCAGGAAATATTTGAAAATGACAGAAAATAGTTTCATAAAGAAAGCCTATGCTAGAAGAGATATGTGAACAAATAAACACAGAAAATCATGCTTAAGAGAAATATGAGATGGAAAGGAGGTAAATTTTAAAGATCAAAAATAAACTTTAAAACAAGGTGAAAAGGATTTGAGAAAAAGCAATAAACGTAGAAGGTAGCAAAGAAACGTTAAATGATATAAATTAACTACTATAAATTACAAGTTGAGAACACTTTCCTGAAAAACAAAATCTAATTTGAAAATATACACTAAAGGAACACATTTCTAACCTGGAGAAATTGATCCAGAACAGCTAACAAGTGAAAGTGACCTTCAAGGATAAAGGCTACAACTTTGAGGATAAAAGCGGTAGCTCAGGGAATATTATTCCCATTAGCTTTTCTGGGGAATATACTAAAAGTCAAGCTTCAGACAATGAAAACCACTGGAAACCTGGGTAAGGACGCATGGTAAACGTTTACCAGAGAACTCAACTCTCAAAAATGATATCAACTTTTAGATACGTATATATCATTCACATGAATGTTCACCAAATTGTGGCATATTATCCCACAAAGAAAACTTCAATAATACAATAAATCAATGACAATAAAAAGATATTTCTAGAGATAAAAAGAAAAAACTTGGCCAGGTGCAGTGGCTCACACCTGTAATCCCAGCACTTTGGGAGGTCAAGGTGGGCGGGTCCTGAGGTCAGGAGATCGAGACCATCCTGGCCAACATGATGAAGCCCCATCGCTACTGAAAATACAAAAAGTTAGCTGGGAGTGGTGGCATGTGCCTGTAGTCCCAGCTACTTGGGAGGCTGAGGCAGGAGAATCACTTGAACCCAGGAGGTGGAGGTTGCAGTGAGCAAAGATCACGACATTGCACTCCAGCCTGGCGACAGAGCAACACTCTGTCTCAAAAAAAGAAAGAAAGAAAAAAAAAAAGATAAAACTTAAACAGTGTTTTTGGATCAAAGAATAACTAAAAATAAAACTACATAATTTTAGAAAAAATATGGCTTAATATATCAAATTCCAGAAATAATGCTAAATACCTGAAAATAAAAATTAAGAATAAAAAGTAACACCCACTTAAAAGATGGAAAAAATGTTTAAAATAAATGGGAGTTGAACAATGAGAACACAGGGAGGGGAATATCACACACCGGGGCCTGTTGGAAGGGGCCAGGGGAGGGAGAGCTTTAGGACAAATACCTAATGCATGTGGGGCTTAAAACCTAGATGACAGGTTAATGGGTGCAGCAAACCACCATGGCACAGGTACACCTTTGGAACAAATCTACACATTCTGCACATGTATCCCAGAACTTAAAGTAAAATAAAAAAAAAAAATTAAATAAAACTAGAACTAGGAAATAAATCTAATAGATTGTTATTTGAGAACTCCAACAAAATAGACAAAGCAATATCTATCCTAACAAAAATAATAAGGGGGAGAGGAGAGTAAGAAAGCACAATTATTATTGAAGAAATGAAGTTATTCAAGAGCCCAACCCACCCCTAAAATGCCTAGATACACTTGGTTATCCAGGGGAATCCTTTCAAATCTTTAAAGATCAGATAACCCAAGCACAGTAAAAGAAGAAATGTTCGGAATTCATATTGTGCCAGAGTATAAGATTTCTCCAAAAAAGTAAACAACTAATCAACCCACTTATAAACACAAATTCTAAATTCTAAAATTTATCTAACAATTCAGCAACATAATAACAAATACATCACAGCCAAGTGGCATTTATTATTAAGAAATTCATTAATTCACAGTCATCTATCACATTGGTAGAGTTGTGGAGAAAAGTCAGATGGTCATCTCCATGATGCTAAAAAGATGTTTGACAAAATTCAGTACCTAAGTACATATTTACATTAAGACTTCTCTCTTGGCTGAGCGTGGTTGCTCATGTCTGTAATCCCAACATCTTGGGAGGCTGAGGTTAGGCAGATCAGTTGAGCCCAGGAGTTTGAGACCTGCATGGACAACATAGAAAACCCCTATCTCTATTAAAAGTACAAAATTAGCTGGGCGTGGTGGCATGTGCCTATAATCACAGCTAATCCAGAGGTTGAGATAGGAGGATCACTGGAGCCTGGGAGGTTGAGGCTGCAGTGAGCGGAGATTGTGCCACTGCACTCCAGCCTGGGCAACAGAGTAAGACCTTGTCAAAAAAAAAAAAAAAAAAAAATTCGTTCTTTTTCTCTTCTCTCTTTATCTCTCTCTCCAATGTCTCATCCTGCCCTGCCACTTCCTCTACCAATTTTTGGTAGAGATAGGGTCTTGCTATGTTGCCCAGGCCCATAGCCTACCTCTTGGCCTTAAGCAATTCCCCAACCTTGGCCTCCCAAAGGGTTGGGTTTACAGGCATGGGCCACCACTTCTGGCCCTGGGTAAACAATTTTTAAGAAATGCTCCAACTTGATGCAGTGTAAGGTTTCGACATGTTTGCCCCCAATTACTGCAGTTGTGGGTAGGATGTGGAATAATTTGTAAATAAGGAAAAGCTTCAGGAAAGGTGGAGTGGGAGTACCCGTGGCATAAAGTTAGGGGCACAAGTCGCAGGCAGCAAAGCTAATGGGGCTTCATTAGTGGGCAGAGCTGGATCCAGAGCAGTGTCCCTGGCAGGCAGCCAGAACACAACCGCACTTAAAGCCCAGGAATCCCTCCCCGCCCCGTGAAGCTGAGTCTCTGGTCTCCCATCATGGCTTACTCCTTCCAGATGATGGCGGCATCCGCTGTGAGGACGAGGACATGTGCCCCTCAGCTCACAGCCAAGATAAGCCTGTTAAAAATGTCCCCGCAGACCCCGGGGGCCACCCATTAACCTCAGAACAAGGAGAAATAGGGGCTGGGCCCAGTGGCTCACACCTGTTATCCCTGCACTTTGGGAGGCCGAGGAGGGCAGATCATGAGGTCAGGAGTTTGAGACCAGCCTGACCAACATTGTGAAACCCTGTCTCTACTAAAAATACAAAAATCAGCCAGGCATGGTAACAGGCGCCTGTAATCCCAGCTACTCGGGAGGCTGAGGCAGGAGGCTCGCTTGAACTCGGGAGGCAGAGGTTGCAGTGAGTCAAGATCCCACCACTGGACTCCAGCCTGAGCGAAAGAGTGAAACCCTGTCTCAAAAACAAAACAAAACAACACCAAAAAAACAAAACAAACAAAAACCAAGGAGAATGAAAAGAAATCCATGGTAGCAGGATAGATTTCTGTCTTCCTATTAGTGTTTTAAATACGGGAAGGGTACCTTTTTTGTGTGTGTTGTTGAATGTCTGGCAAAAAATGAGTAATAGCCGAACAGAACAGTCAGAGATTCAAGTGTTCACTTCTGAATGGTTCTCAGGCAACAGGCACAGTGCCTCTCCCAGAAACAGCTCTCTCTGCAAAGATGAACAGAACACAATGGCCTCCTTGTGTGACATGCTACATTGGAGCCCCACACGGAGTCGGGAGCAGAAGTCACGGAAGCACATGAGGCGGGACGGAGGGGCTCGTCTAGTAATTATCTGGTGAGGTCATGTGCAGGGGGCTAGACTTCTGGCCCCTTTATAACCAGAAGACCAATCCTTGGCTGCATCTCTAAGCAAACAAGGAGAGTAGCACCTTGTCAGGGGATGTGATTGTTGTGACATCTGTCCCACAGCCCCCATTCATTCACACCCAGCGTCTTCGTGACTCATGTCCTTGAATTAGCCATTTTTGGGCCTGAGGGAGGCGAACAGGAAAACCAAACAGTGGAAAGTTGTGGGGAAGGGAACGTTCTGTTCTGTCCTTCAACGATAAGCCCCTGTTTGGCAGCATCATGTCAGGGACAATGCAGAGATGGCCTTGAAAATTCTCAGACTCTCAGGCTGAGGGGCAAAGAAAAGTCACCAGCAGCTGACAGTGGAAAGAGCAGAGCAAGAATTCATCATTCATGTATTCATTCATGAGTGGTTTAGGGGTTTTTCTCTGTGACAAGCACCCCTCTCATGGAGCTGATGTTTCATGGAGATAGAGATGTTGAAAACTGGTGCTGAAATCATCAGCTTTTGTGAGAAGCCCATATTCAACCCCACACAGGTGTGTGAGGGAGTTAGAAAAACTCCATCATAGGGGCTGTGCTTGCACGTGTAATCCTAGTGCTTTGGGAGGGCAAAGAGGTTACTTGAGGCCAAGAGTTTGAGAACAGGCTGGACAACATAGAAAGACCCTGTCTCTACATAATTTTTTTTTATAAATTAGCCAGGCATGATGGTGTGTGCCTGTAGTCCCTGTGGCTCAGGAGGCTCAGGAGGCTGAGGAGGGAGGATCACTTGAGCCCAGGAGGTGGAGGCTGCAGTGAGCTATGATTGCACCACTCCACTCCAGCCTGGTCAATAAAGCAAGACCCTGTCTCTAAAAAATAAAAAATTAATAAAAGTAAATTTCAAGATGAATAATATATGGTTCCTGCCCTGGAGGAGGGACTCTCCCATGGCGCCGCTACCTGGAGGGCTCAGCAAGGCATCCTGAAAGAACAGGGCGGTAAGGAAAGGGACCCCACTTGCAGAGTTGAATTATGGACTTGAGACGCCCTGCATCAGAGTGGAGTGGGCAAAGGTCACCTTAAAGAGAGTCCTCAGTCAGCAGGACTATCACTGGATTTAATGTTTAACTTATATAAAGAAAGATTGTGAGGCCGGGTGCGGTGGCTCAAGCCTGTAATCCCAGCACTTTGGGAGGCCGAGACGGGCGGATCACGAGGTCAGGAGATCGAGACCATCCTGGCTAACACGGTGAAACCCCGTCTCTACTAAAAAATACAAAAAAACTAGCCGGTCTAGGTGGCGGGCGCTTGTAGTCCCAGCTACTTGGGAGGCTGAGGCAGGAGAATGGCGTAAACCCGGGAGGCGGAGCTTGCAGTGAGCTTAGATCTGGCCACTGCACTCCAGCCTGGGCGACAGAGCGAGACTCCATCTCCAAAAAAAAAAAAAAAAAAAAAAAAAAGAAAGATTGTGTTGAGGGGAAAGAAAGTCATTGGACAGGGCACCTCCCCGACCTGTCCTAGCTCTGCCAGGGAGATTTGGCACCCTGGTCCAATCCCCAATAGCAAGCACATTTGCATGGCATAGAGACACTG
Source organism: Papio anubis (assembly GCF_008728515.1). Lineage (NCBI taxonomy): Eukaryota > Metazoa > Chordata > Mammalia > Primates > Cercopithecidae > Papio > Papio anubis. Next base: position 11,762 of record NW_022161417.1, read on the forward strand.
CCAGGCTAGCTGTGGTAGTCAGGTTGCATTATTTGCATAAAATTCTTCCTTCCTTCCCTGCCATCATCATGATTTTCCTTGGTATGGGCTTACTTTAGCCAAAGGGAGGTTAGCAGTTGTAACCTGAGCAGGGGCTTTACACCTGTGGGTTTAAACATGTGAGCTTCATTGGCCTCATGGTGGGCTTGCAAAAAGGAGTTGATCCTCCAAGAGCCAAGGCCTCTGCCTGGCTCGGCCTGGTTTCTGGATGTCCAAGTTGCATCCAGAGAAACAAATCCACTCGTTCATGGCCTTAAAACACATTTTCTGGTTATCTCCTCTGTCTGGGCTCTCGAGGTACGATGATGAACAAGACATACCATTCCCCAAGGTGGACTGTCACCAGCAATGAAAGACGAACTCTGGAGCTGTGAGTTGGGCAAGGGAGCCTATTTGTCTGCCCATGGCTGTGGCTGAGAAGAGGCTGAATCTCATTGTGCCATATGCCTTAACCTTTCTACAAATGGGCACTCTTTGCATGACAAGGGCAGGAGGGGAAGGACATGTGCAGCCACCCAAGCCTGTCCGGTGGAAGCCATGGCCTGTACCCCACTCCACTTCCAACAGCACCTGAATCCCACTCCGCCCTTTCAAGGTCTTGAAGCCCATTTTAATCAAATGTCTTGTACATAAATGTGTCACAATGCTATGCACCTGGGGATAGATGTGGATGTGGCTTGCCCTGTTTGTAAGGCTACCAAGAGGGCTCCTCCATCCAGACAGCCCTCAAAAAAGATGGCGCCCTTCCCACTAGTGACCCAAGAGGCATAATTTGGTAGGGTAAGCACTTTACAAATGTTTGCAAGGATGACAACCAACAGTGAACTCATTGCTCCTGCTGGGATAGGAAAAAAAATGTGTTCAATAAATAAAAGCTGATTTTCCCAAATACTGTCTTGAAGACAGTGGTTTAATTGGTGGCAGTTGCTCCACACTTGCAGGCTGAACTGTCCCATTTCGAGTCATTTCCTGTCCAGAATGCCACAGCGTCTGTGTCAGGAGGACTTGGGACCACTATACCAACGACCCACAGTTTCTCAACTGTGTGAAACCCAAAACAAAACAGAATAGAGCTTGGTTTGTCTATTTTCCTGATGGAGATATAATCTACCTAAAGTCAAATTCACCCTTCATAGTGCATTGCTCTATGAGTTCTAACAAGGACATAGGGTCGTGTAACTATATGATCACCCCAAAATGTGCCCAAGTGCCCCTGAAATAGTCAATCTTTCTGCCCATCTCTTCCCTCTTCCCCTGATCTATTTTCTGTCTCTGTTGTTGTTGTTTGAGACGGAGTCTCTCTCTGTCGCCCAGGCTAGAGTGCAGTGGCGCGATCTCGGCTCACTGCAACCTCCGCCTCCTGGATTCAAGTAATTCTCCTGCCTCAGCCTCCAGAGTAGCTGGGATTACAGGCGCCCACCACCATGCCCAGCTAATTTTCGTATTGTTAGTAGAGACGGGTTTTCACCGTGTTGGCTAGGCTGGTCTGCCACTCCTGACTTCAGGTGATCCACCCTCCTCGGTCTCCCAAAGTGTTGGCATTACAGGCATGAGCCACCGCACCCTGCTGTTTCTGCCCCTTTCCAGAATATCATATAAGTAGAATCATATAATATGTGGCCTTTCCACATTGGCCTCTGTCAGCATTTGACATTTAACTGTTACCATGCCTATAAACCGTCCATTCCTTTTTATTGTCTGGTCTTATTCCGTGGTATGCATATACCACAATGTGTTAATCCCTTCCCCAGTTGAAGGACACTTGGATGGTTTCTGGTATCTTTCAGTGATTATGAATAAAGCAGTTATAAATATTCATGTTCAAGTTTTATGTGAACATAAGTTTTCATTTCTCTCAGGTGAATACTTAGGAGTGGGATTTGCAGGTCATGTGGTAAAGATAGATTTAATGTTATAAGAAATTGCCAAGGCTGGCCACCATGGCTCACACCTGAAATCCCAGCACTTTAGGAGGCCAAGGCAGGCAGATTAGTTGAGGTCAGGAGTTCTAGACCAGCCTGACCAACATGGTAAAACCCCATCTCTACTAAAAGTAGAAAATTAGCTGGGTGTGGTGGCGCACACCTGTAATCCCAGCTACTTGGGAGGCTGAGGCAGGAGAATCACTTGAACCTGAGAGGTGGAGGTTGCAGTGAGCAGAGATCGCACCACCACACTCCAGCCTGGGCCCCTTCTATCTCAAAAGGAAAAGAAAGAAAGAAAAATTGCTGAGGCTGGGTGCAGTGGCTCACGCCTATAATCCTAGCACTTCAGGAGGCTCAGGTGGGAGGATCACTTGAGGTCAGGAGTTTGAGACCACCCTGGTTAACATGGTGAAACCCGGTCTCTACTAAAAGTATAAAAAAGTTAGCTGGGCATGGTGGCATGTCCCTGTAATCCCAGCGAGTCAAGAGGCTGAGGCAGGAGAATAGCTTGAACCCAGGAGTTGGGAAGTGGAGGTTGCAGTGAGCTGAGATTGCACCAGTGCACTCCAGCCTGGGCTACAGAGCGAGACTATGTCTTTAAAAAAGAAAGAAAGAAATTGCCAACCTGCTTGCCAAAGTGGCTGTACCATTTGGTATTCCCATCAACAATGAGTGGAAGTTTCACTTGTTCCCATGCTCATAGGCGTTTTGTGTTGTCAGGCTTTTGTAGTTTGTTTGTTTTAAGCCATTCTAATATGTAAGTAATGGTATCTCACTGTGGCTTAAATTTGCATTTCTCTAATGACTAATAACTAATGATATTGAGCCTCTTTTCATGGGCATATTTGCCATACTTATATTTTCTTTGGTAAAGTGTTCAAATCCTTTGCTCGACTGTATCTTTTGTGTTTTTTGTTGTTTTTTTTTTCTTGAGTGTTTTAGAGTTCTTTACATCTTCGACATACAAGTCCTTAATCACGATATATAGCTATTCTTTTTGCTTTATACAGCCAATTATCTCTTAGGACAATGTAGAACAAGAAAAAGAGTTTAAAAATATTTATCTTCTTTCAAGCTATTTTTAGAGATCTTCTCTTCTTTGTGTAAATCCAGATTTCTGCCTGGTATCATAGTCTTCTGCCTGAAGAATTTTTCTTAACATTTCCTATATTACAGATCCGCAAATAATGAATTCTCTCTGCTTTTGTTTGTCTGGAAAGAGTCTTTGTTTCTTGTTTATTTTCAAGCACTAGAATTCTGGGGTGACAGTTTTTTTTTTTTTTTTTTTGCTTTACAAAGGTCACTCCATTATCTTCTGGCATGCACAGTTTCTGATAAGAAGTCTTGCACTATAATTCTATTTGTGCTTCTGTATGTAATGTGTCTGCTTTTTTTCTAGCTTCCTTTTAGATACTGTCTTTATCACTGGTTTTTAGAAGTTTGAATAGGATGCATCTGAGCTTTTTGGTTTTTTGTATTTTGGGGATGAGCTATTTGTTCTAGTGTGGTCCTATGATTTTTTAAAAGTCATATTTAATATTGACTGAGTTTATTTTTTTTAAATTTCCAACTTTTAAGTTCAAGGGTACCTGTGCAGGATGTGCAGGTTTGTTACGTAGGTAAACGTGTGCCATGATGGTTTGCTGCACAGACCCTCCCATCACCTGGGTATTAAGCCCAGCATCCACTAGCTATTCCTCCTGATCCTCTCCCTCCTCCCACCCGCTGTCCTCTGACAGGCCCCAGTGTGTGTTGTTCCCCTCTATGCATCCCTATGATTTTTTAAATCTATAATTTAATGTGATTTTATTTTTGGAAAATTATTGGTCATTATCTCCTCAACTATTTATTCTGCCTCATTTTTTCTCTTTGCCTTCTGGGATTTCAGTTTCACTTATGTTAAACTTTTTTTTTTTTAAGAGACAGGGTCTTGCTCATTTCCAAGGATGGAGTGCAGTGGCATGATCTTGGCTCACTACAGCCTTGACCTCCCAGATTCAAGTCATCCTCCCATCTCAACCTCCCAAATAGCTGAGACTACAGGTGTGTGCCACCACACTCTGCTAAATTAAAAAAAAAATTCTGTAGAGACAAGGTCTCATAATGTGGCCAATTCCAAACTTGTGGGCTCAAGTGATCTGCCTGCCTCAGTCTTCCAAAGTGCTGGGATGACAGGCATGAGCCACTGTGCCCAGCTTTCACCATTAATTATTATCCCACACCTATTGGGTGCTCTATCTTGCAAAATGTCTATAAAATGTTTTTACTCTTTGTGTGTCTGTGTGTGTGTCTCTGTGTGTGTGTGTGTGTGTGTGTGTTTGTCAGTTTGGGTAATTCTCACTGACCCCCCTTAACATTCAGTTATTTTCTCAGTAGTGTCAAATATTCTTATGAGCTCTTTAAAGCCATTTAAAAAATCTCTGTTGTTGTTGTTTACAAAATATTTCTAACATTTACAGTTGACCCTTTCTTACATCTTGCATATCTCTGCTGAAATTTCTCATGTGTTCATGAATATTTTTTACCTTTTCTACCACAACCTTTAACATATCAATCATAGCCATTTTTAAATCTCTGTCTTATAGTTCTAACATCTAAGTCACTTCTGAGTCTAGTTCTCTTGATTGATTTATCTCTTGAAAGAGGAGTGCTATCACTTTCTTTTTTGATGAATCTTGTACTTTTTGATTCAGTGCCAGACATTGTATACAGAACAGTAGAGACTGAAGTAAAAATTTATGCCTGAAAATGGCAA
>NW_022161418.1:0-16478 GCF_008728515.1 Papio anubis
AAAACAGGAAGACAGATCACCCACCCTGGTGAAGCCGTGAAGAAGTTCTATCTGTGCAGCTTGGCCATCTACAAACAATTTTTGTTTACCCTTTGTGGACTGGAGCCAGGGAGGTTTTTTACTGCTTGAACATATGGGGACAATTCAAAGAAAGGGACCTCACTGTCAGCTGAAAAACCAGTGTGAGTAATATATATGACCTCTTGTGATAGCCAAGGATTTCATTGAAAAAATGATTCTGACACATACCTGTCACTGCGAGTTGTAAACATTTCATCTACTGCTTTCCAAAAATATTATTATATATTATAATTTTTTAGGACTGAACAAGAAGAAAGGAGTCTTTTCTAATCTTTGGCCAAGCATTTCCCTGAAACAGGGAGGCATAGTACTATATAATTTTTTAAGTGTCAATTAGGTCATTACCACAGTTAAACTTGGTGCCTTTAACATTTTTACCAAACATGCAATCTATTAAAAGATGTTCATTCTTTCAGGTCTGATTTACATGTTATATCTTCAGTGAAATTGGCCAATTTCAACAAATCAGATTATAATCTTCATGAGGACAAGAAATATATTTTCTTAGTTACTTTTGTAGCCTCATCAAAGTGATTTGGACATGGTAGATATTTAATAATATTTTCAGAATAAATAAATTAATGACTACTCTCTTCATTATAATCTAAAATAATTTTTTTATGATTTGAGTTTATCATACAATTCTACCCCTCTTTTTTTTTCCCTACTGCCACACCATTCATTCAATTTCCCAATTTCCCCTTACCCCTAACCTAGATAAAACAGTCTCCTGATCTCTTCAAGTCCTACGTTTCTCTCCTCTAAATTATCTCACACACCAAGTGGCTAATTAATCTTTCTGAAACAAAGTTAAAATTGTTGTTGTTTTTGTTGTTGAGACGGAGTTTTAACTCTTGTTGCCCAGGCTGGAGTGCAATGGCACCATCTCAGCTCACCGCAACCTCCGCCTCCCAGGTTCAAGCGATTCTCCTGCCTCAGCCTCCCAGGTAGCTGGGATTACAGGCACCCACCACCATGCCTGGCTAATTTTGTATTTTTAGTAGAGATGGGGTTTCTCCATGTTGGTCAGACTGCTCTCGAACTCCCGACCTCAGGTGATCCACCTGCCTCAGCCTCCCAAAGTGCTGGGATAACAGGCTTGAGCCACCATGCCCGGCCCCAGTGTTTCACACTCAACAAAAAAAGAAAATTAAATGCATCTGGTACTATTTATGTGCTCATATAACCCATTTTATGAATACTTCCATATATTTTTCACAGGCTTTTCCTCTCTAAGACCCTGGACCGAGAGGGCAAGGACAATACCTTTTCCTCTATCTCCATACAAGATCTAATTCTACCTGTTAAGTGGCAGTGGGAGAACAGGCTGTTTACCTGAGTAGAAGAGAAGCCCCCATATGCATTCCGTTGCTTGGCCAACCAAGCCACTATGCTAGTGGCCTTGGCTATCTCCTTTTGAGTCAGGCTGGGCTTGGTAAGCTGGGCCAACAATGCGTATGCTGTAAGTTCCACATCTAGAGCCACAGGCTCAGACCAAGGGCTGGCATTCGATGATGGAGCAGGTTTGTGGCTCCAGTGAATGGATTCTCCTATGGAAAAAGAAACATAACTAGGATGTCCTTAGAAGGAACTGGCTTTCCCACATTCACTTTGTAAATGCAGCATCTTAGAGCAGAGAAAGTACCAACTGAGAATTAAACAGAGTAGAAAAAAATGTCTTAGATGGAGCTGATTCATTGACCTTGATGTAAATGCAAGGATGCATGTGTGCGCATGTGTGTAAAGCTAGAAGCATCAATAAATGTTCCTGCCTCCAGCAATTACATGAAAACCACTCTTGTTACTTTATCAGTTTTGATGTTAATGGAAATAGGTAAATAGAAGCTTCTTACAAGAATCTCTGTGTTTGGGGGCAATTTTTGTTTGCTTACAGTTTTATGAATTTTTCAGGATTTATTTTATTTAATCAAAGATTTAGGCTGGGCGTGGTGACTCACGCCTATAATCCCAGCACTTTGGGAGGCCAAGGTGGGCGGATCACCTGAGGTCGGGAGTTCGAGACCAGCCTGACCAATATGGAGAAACCCCATCTCTACTAAAAATACAAAATTCACTGGGTGTGGTGGCGAATGCCTCTAATCCCAGCTACTCGGGAGGCTGAGGCAGAAAAATCGCTTGAACCCAGGAGGTGGAGGTTGCGGTGAGCAAAGATCACCCCATTGCACTCCAGCCTGGGCAACAGGAATGAAACTCCATCTAAAAAAACAAACAACAAACAAACCAGATTCAACATTTTAGGTAGAACAAAAATGGCAGAGCATATGTAAGAATTCTGAGAAACCATGAAGAAATGCTAATGAGGCCAACTATATGAAATACGCTTAGAAGGCAGTCCAGTGATGGCGGGCACCTGTAGTCCCAGCTACTCGGGAGGCTGAGGCAGGAGAATGGCGTGAACCCGGGAGGTGGAACTTGCAGTGAGCTGAGATCACGCCACTGCACTCCAGCCTGGGTGACAGAGCCAGACTCCGTCTCAAAAAAAAAAAAAAAAAAGGACATGAGACCAAAAGAAACCTCTGTTACAGCCAAGATGACAGTTAACGGATAACTTGAAGAAAAAATAAACTAACAAATGGAAATGAGAAGGGTATAAGTTAGAAGACTAATTAAACAGAATTTTAGAGATAATAGGTAACCACAGAAAGGCAATCTAATTGGAAGAATGTAACAGGAAACATGTGAGCTTGCAATACAAGATAATGGAAAAGAGATCATCACAATAAATCAATATACGGTGGAACAGGTCCCATTGTCTCAGACACACATTTCATGACTAGAGCTTCTTACACACAAGAGGAAAAGCTACCCCACCCTCTATGAGAGGACAGTTCAGCCATGACACTCATATAAATGAAGGCTGAGACTGCATTTCTGCCTGGAAGAATAATTTTAAATACACAGTCAGATAAATGAAATGCATTACAAGATCTGCCATAACTTCAAATAGTATTCTAAATACATTTAAAGTGGTCCAGGCCAGGTGCAATGGCTCACGCTTATAATTCAGCACTTTGGGAGGCCAAGAAGGGTAGATTACTCGAGGTCAGGATTCTGAGACCAGCCTGGCCAACATGGTGAAACTCCATTTCTACTAAAAATACAAAAATACAAAAATTAGCCAGTGTGGTGGCAGGCACCTGTAGTCCCAGCTACTTGAGAAGCTGAGGCAGGAGAATCACTTGAATCCAGGAGGCAGAGGCTGCAGTGAGCCAAGATTGCACCACTGCACTCCAGCCTGGGCAACAGAGCAAGGCACCGTCTCAAAAAAATAAAAAGTAAAATAAAAATTTAAAAAATATTTAAAGTGGTCCTACGTCAAAGAACTTTCAAAGATCTCCAAAAGGGTAATTCCACAATGACAATATACTTTCTGACTAGCTTCTTCAGTGTAGTTTCTCTTCACATTAGAAGTATAAAAATGTGGCCACTGGTGGTGGCTCATGCCTGTAATCCCACGGGCAGATCACCTGAGGTCAAGAATTCGAGTCCAGCCTGGTCAACATGGTGAAACCCCTTCTCTACTAAAAATACAAAAATCAGCTGGGCATGATGGCACACGCCTGTAATCCCAGCTACTCGGGAGGCTGAGGCAGGAGAATTGGTTGAACTGGGAGGCAGAGGTTGCAGTGAGCCAAGATCACGCTATTGCAATCCAGCCTGGGCAACAAGAGAGAAACTCGGTCTCAGAAAAAGAAAAAAAAGTATAAAAATGCCCTGTGAGCACTTGCATGTGTTTCTCACAAACTTCCCAACAATAATTTTATGACTTAACAACTGTTACTAAAATGAATCCTAGAGTTCATGTGTAGGACAGAGGATACTAAGGAGATTATAGATAATTCACAGCTTACGTTCACAATTTCAAACAACTCTTAACAGGACCAACATACCTGAGATGATAGCCTGTTGATCTAACTGTCTAAGGAGAATGTTTCTGATGTCCATTTCCCCAGCCAGGGAGAAAATGTAAGCCAACAGGGCCTGTGTGTAGAGGCTGGTGGTGGAGGTGGCCGAATTCTTGAGACACTGTAGACCCTGACTCACCATTGGGTCCTAAAAAGTGAAGAAGAAGACCATAATTTATAAGGCATTCCTTAAAAAATGGGAAGTAATCAGGAAATCGTCGTATCCTTCTTGACCTTAAAAGGGTGACTAGGGACAAAGATGGGTCAATGTCTCTAGGAATAGGCATGAGAAGGAGGGTATCAAGAGGAGGAGCCAGGAGAACTTACATCTACGTCCTTTCCCATCTCCAGCAATGCAGCTGTAACATATGCAGTCAAGGAGACCTCATCATCAATACCACCCTAGAGACAAACAGGGAGACAGTGAGTCAGGGCAGCAGACAGCAGCTGCAAGAATTATGTGCAGATTGCAAAACGACATCCCCTCTGAACAGATGAATTATTTTTAAAAAGAAAAAAGTAATAAAGAAAGCTCTTCTTTCCACAGGCTTTCTGCAGCTCAAGCCTCCATGACACACAAAGAGGGAACAGGCTGGACTTCAGTAACTGCAGAGCCTTAAACAGCCTGCAGGAGGCAGCACGTGGACTTCAGCTGAGTGGGTGTTGAAGAAACCAGAGAGGAGTTAAGAAGCATGAGAGGTTTAAAGAAGGGAGGAATAAGGAGAGAATCTGCCGCATCACTGCATCTGAGCCTCCTCACATGCAGCTCCCGTCAAGCAGGACAACGCCCAGCCCTTCTCCAGGGGAGATTAGGTGAGACCTTCCCTGCTTATTGCCTTTCCCAGAAATATCAAAGCAAATTTTAAAAAATATCAAATCAAACTATTATCCTCATTCTATAGATAAGAAAACAAACACTTAACAAGATTAAATAGCTTGTGGCCAGGCATGGTGGCTTATGCCTATTATCCCAGCTTGAAGCCAAGGCAGTGGGGAGGATCCCTTGAGCTCAGGAGTTTGAGGCCAACCTGGGCAACACGGTAAAACCCCGTCTCTACAAAATGTACAAAAATTAGCCAGGTGTGGTGGCATGCGGATCCGTGGTCCCAGCTATTCAGGAAACTAAAGTAGGAGGATCATCTGAGCCTGGGGAGGTCAAGGCTGCAGTGAGCCATGATCATGCCACTGCACTTCAGCCTGGGTGACAGAGTGAGACCGTGTCTCAAAAAAATAATAAGTAAATAAATAAAAAAGATTCAGCCGGGTGCGGTGGCTCACATCTGTAATCCCAGCACTTTGGGAGGCTGAGGCGGGCAGATTACCTGAGTTCAGGAGTTCAAGACCAGCCTGGCCAACACGGTGAAACCACGTCTCTACTAAAAATACAAAAATTAGCCAGCCATGGTGACACATGCCTGTAATCCCAACTGCTCAGGACAATAAGGCAGGAGAATTGCTTGAGCCTGGGAGACAGAGGTTGCAGTGAGCCAAGATTGCTCCACTGCACTCCAGCCTGGCCAACAGAGCAAGACTATCTCAAAAATAAATAAATAAATAAATAAATAAATAAAAAGATGAAATAGCCTGCTCACGGTTACATGGCTCATCTGCAGCAGGACTGGAATTTGAACCCAGGACATTTAATTCTGGAGTTCATGTGCCAAACCACGAACCTTGGCTACACAGAGGATGGATTTCTCAATGGACTGGCCTCCTCTCATAAGAAAATAGGAAGAGGCTGGGTGCGTGTGGGTCACGCCTGTAATCCCAGCACTTTGGGAGGTCAAGGCGGGTGGATCACTTGAGGCCAGGAGTTCAAGACCAGCCTGGCCAACATGGTGAAACCCCATCTCTACTGAAAATACAAAACTTAGCCAGGCATGGTGGCACATGCCTATAGTCCTAGCTGCTCAGGAGGCTGAGGATCACTTGAACGCGGGAGGTGGAGGTTGAAGTGAGCTGGGATTTTGCAACTACACTCCAGCCTGTGCAACAGAGCGAGACTCTGTCTCACAAAAAAAAAAGGAAAGAAGGAAGAATACCTCTGGGATCTTGCTCTAGTCAAGTCCTTTATTTTAGTAGAGACGGTGTTTCACCATGTTGGTCAGGCTGGTCTCGAACTCCTGACCTCATGATCCACCTGCCTCAGCCTCCCAGAGTGCTGGGATTACAGGCGTGAGCCACCGCGCCCAGCCCCCAGGTATATTTCATACAGTGTATAAGAGAAGATGAAGATGAGAACTTAGGGGAGACTAGTAAGATCCTGCAGAGGAAGTCTAATGAATCCTATAAAGAGATTTTTTATTTTTTTTTAACACTCAAGATTTTTAATCCTTGCCCTGGAATAGCAATGTAAGTGACTTCTCTACAAAAGTTTATACAAGTCTTTCTTGCACTGAGTGTGTTCTGAATTGAACGACTTTTCCTGCAGGATCTACGCCTCACCCTGTTTGGGACAGGTACAGGCAATAGTGAACAGAAGAGAGCAGTGCCTCTGGAATGCAACTGCCGTAGTTCAAATATCAGTCCTGACACTTATTAGCATGCACCTTGGGCAATTTACTTAGTCTCCATCCTTTAGTTTCTTCATCTGTAAAATGGGATTAATAATGACATTCCAATACCTAGCTCACTGATTTGTTGTAAACATTAAATAATGTCAAATAAACCACGTGCCTAGAACAGTGCTCAGCAGAGTAAACCTCTTACAAAAGACATTGGGCTGCCTACTAGTCCTCACCACAGGAAATGGCTTTCCCATATGCATTTGGTGACATAGTAAGAGGCCCAGAGATCTTTTAGTGCAGTAGTCTCAAATTTCAGTGTGTATCAGAATCATCCGGACGGCTTGTTAAAACACAAATTTCTGGCCCACCCTCCCAGAGTTCATCATTCAGTAGCTGTGCGCTGGGAGTCAGAATCTGCATGTCCAACAAGTTCCCAGGTGGTGCTGATGCTCCTGATCTGCGAACTATGCTTTGAGAACCATGCTCCAGTCCACATTCTCTCTCTCTCTCTCTCTCTCTCTCTCTCTCTCCCCCCCTTTATTTTTTATTTATTTTTTGAGGCAGGGTCTCACTCTATCACCCAGGCTGGGTGCAGTGGTACAATCACAGCTCACTGCAGGCTTGACCCCCCGGGTTCAAGTGATCCTCCCACCTCAACCACCCAAGTAACTGGGACTACAGGCATGCACTAACATGCCTGACTAATTTTTCATAGTTGTTTTTTGTAAAGATGGGGTTTCACCACGTTGCCCAGGGTGGTCTCAAACTCCCGGGCCCAAACGATCTGCCCACCTTGGCCTCCCAAAGTACTGGGATTACAGGCATGAGCCACCGCACCCAGCCTTCATCTGTATTCTCATTCTACAGACATGAAAACTGAGGCCCAGACCAGCTAAGCATTTTGACCATGGGCACCCAGAGCCACAGTGGAAACCAGAAGAAAACTGACTCCCAGGCCAGTGCTCTTTTGCTTCTGCTCGGTCAGAGGTGTGAGGTCCTTTGAGACAGTGGCCGGCTGCAGGCCCCTGGACAGATCCGCACCTTCATAGCTGTGTGAAGGAGAGTTCCCACGTTGGCATAGCAGCCGCTGAGGAGCTGGTTTCCTGCCATCCACTTGAGAGCATCCTGGATGTTCTTGGGATCAATGAAGATGAATTTCCGAGCTTGGCCAAAGCATTTCGTGACAAAGGCTGTCAGCCTACATGGGTAAAGAGGAAAATGTGGCATGAAGGTGAATTTCCAGGTGAGGGTGCTATCATTTTTTCATGTATCTGGGTGCATACTTCCAGAAGGGGAGCTGAGGGAACATATGCCATAGCAGGCCTAGGAAACAGAGGCATGAACGGGCCCCAGTGAGGACAAGAACAGGGGAGGCACAAGCTCAGGGAGAAGATGGAGGGACTTGACCATCCATGAGGGTGAAATAAGCAGTATTACAGAGGCAGAAGACTGAGTGCAAGAAGGAATGGGGTGAAGGGGAGAGGTATTGGAATAGTTCCAGAGGGCTCAGGAATTACGCGCTGGAGTACACAACTCATTGGGAATTGGGCGATATTACCATGTGTTTCCATTTCCATCTCGCTCCCCAAAGGCACTGTATGAGCCATTGCTGTGTTTGTACGTCAGCTCCTTCTGGTACCCTGGGGAGCCAAATGTGGTTTTAGATCACAGTGACAACTTCAAAAAACACCCCCGTGCTTTTCAAGGATATGGGACACTTCAGGGGCTGGAATTCCCTGTATCTTATCAATCTGTCATAGGGCCTAGTGGAGGAGAGTGTCCAAGAAAGAAAGATTGAACCAACTTACCTATCTCCAGGAAACCCACTGCCCGAGACCTGATTTCCTCCGTCAGCAGCCCTGCCTTCTCCAGGTACTGCAAGACATAGATGATAGGAGCAAACAACACCATGTTCTGCTCGCCACAGCCACTGGGCATCTGCACCAGACCATCTAGGTTCTGCAGGGCTGTGCCCATAATGTCTCCTGGGATCCAAAAGGAGAGAGAGAAGGTGGGGGTACAGGGAAGAAGGAACCCTCTAAGAGTTATCATCATTCACTTAACAAACATGTATTAGCTATCATTTAGTAAGTACCTACTATGTGCCCTGGGAAGACAATAGTAAATCAAACTGTCTCTACCCTCAAAGAACTCACAGAGGAGCAAACCATTACAACACATTACAATTTTTATTCATTATAGACAATTTTCATACAGTACTACAATATCATACTGGATATGTAGGAGGTGCTAGAGGACACAGAGAGGTGCATAGGCTGTCAAGAGAGTTCAGGGCTTTTAAGAAGACATGTCGGCCGGGCGCGGTGGCTCAAGCCTGTAGTCCCAGCACTTTGGGAGGCCGAAACGGGCGGATCACGAGGTCAGGAGATCGAGACCATCCTGGCTAACACAGTGAAACCCCGTCTCTACTAAAAAATACAAAAAACTAGCCGGGCGAAGTGGCGGGTGCCTGTAGTCCCAGCTACTCGGGAGGCTGAGGCAGGAGAATGGCGTGAACCCGAGAGGAGGAGCTTGCAGTGAGCTGAGATCCGGCCACTGCACTCCAGCCTGGGTGACAGAGCAAGACTCCGTCTCAAAAAGAAAAAAAAGAAGACATGTCACTGAACTGATGAGTGATGTGACAAAACTTGTATCACTTAGGCTCAATCTCTAAGTTCCTCTACCACTGCACATACGTTCCTCACCCTCCAAATCACCAAGTTTCTCTAAAACACAGTCCTGACAGTCTTCTCCAAGTTGTCACTGACCCCTTCCTATGCTTCCCAAGCCAGTGAGCCTGACATACGTGACTCATTAACATCTGCACTGTAGCCAACGAGCTCCATTCAAATCTGTACATGTGTCCTGAATGTCAACTATGTTGCAGGAACCGTACTAGGAACAGAAAAGAAAAAGATGTGGCCCTTGCTCTTCAGGAGACCCCAACATAGTGTGGAAGACAGACATAGACACTGAACTCTAATAGAACAAGGCAAGCGCTATGTCAGACTGATGAATAAAATAGACAAAACAGAGACGTTGTGACTGCAAAGGATCTCAACAGAGGGCGAGGGAGTAAAGAAAGAGTCTAACATTCACAGGGCTCCTACTACATGCTAGATATTGTGCTGGGAACTTTAATATTGCACTTAATCTTTACACCAGTCTGAGAGGTAGGTTATTGTTACTGTTTTACAGAAGAGGAAAGAAGGTCCAGAACTGTTCACTAACTTGTTCAGGGTCACACGGCTACTAAATGACAGGTTAGATATGATTTTTAAGTTCATGCTTCTCAATCCACTTCCTCCCTTGCCCAAAACAGTAAGTGTGCTGCCTATTGTAAATATGGTTGTATCTTCCCTAAACTATACCCAAATTCCTCATTTTTAAAAACGGCTGCTGCAAATATTTTGTCTTCCCTTCACCCGATTTATAGACTGTCTAAACCTAAATACATATCAAGCTTCAGTGACCTTAACTTCTTCCTACCCTGACTCCTTTCTTTTTTTTTTTTTTTGAGATGGAGTCTTGCCCTGTCACCCAGGCTGGAGTGCAGTGGTGTGATCTCGGCTCACTGCAAGCTCTGCCTCCCGGGTTCACGCCATTCTCCTGCCTCAGCCTCCCAAGTAGCTGGGACTACAGGCGCCCGCCACCAGGCCTGGCTAATTTTTTTTTTTGTAATTTTAGTAGAGACGGGGTTTCATCGTGTTAGCCAGGATGGTCTCGATCTCCCGACCTCGTGATCTGCCCGCCTCGGCCTCCCAAAGTGCTGGGATTACAGGCGTGAGCCACCATGCCTGGCTTCCTTTCCATTTTTAACTAGAATACAAGTCTAATCCCGTCTGTATTGTTGCCTACACTGTATTTCCCTCCTATATAAAATACGCTCTTTTTCCTTCAGTCACTTGTCATTAGTCACATTCTCCAGATAGGTCCGCATGTCCCGCCCCACACCACACCTTTGCAGCCTCCATTCTCCTTTTCGTTTCTGAGCCAAGAATCTCTAACTGCTTACCCAGAACTGTAACGTAAGCCTTGGTCGAGTCAGGAACAACGTCCACTGGGAGCTCCAGGGAGACAGATTCAGATGCCACCTTTCCTGTGAGAGGCAGAAAAAAAGGTGACACAGTAGAAGATGGGAAATGGCAGGGGTTCTGAAGCCAAAATTGTAGAACTCTCTATAATCCAGGGATTTCTGTGCTCGGCGCTTTCTCTGGGATGCAGAAAGCACTGGGTACTATTCATAGTGATCTTGCTGAAAATAAATTCCACAGAGAGTCATCATCGTGCTGCACACTTTCTCTTCTTCCTCCTGCCTCCCAGTTAATCAGCCCCATGAGGAATGGCACCCCAGACTCTCCTGTTCCTTCTGGTCCTGTGCATTCCTCCTTTTGTCTATGAAAATCTCCTGCTGCCAGATGCGCTGGCTCACGCCTGTAATCCCAGCACTTTGGGAGGCCAAGGTGGGTGGCTCACAAGGTCAGGAGTTCGAGACCAGCCTGGCCAATATGGTGAAACCCTGTCTCTACTAAAAATACAAAAATTAGCCAGGCATGGTGGCATGCACCTATAGTCCCAGCTACTCAGGAGACTGGGGCAAGAGAATTACTTGAACCTGGGAGGCAGAGGTTACAATGAGCTGAGATTGCGCCACCGCAATCCAGCCTGGAGGATGGAGCGAGACTCCATTTCAAAAAAGAAAAGAAAAGAAAAGAAAAGAAAAGAAAATCTCCTGCCCTCTAAGGGAATTCTCACCACCAATCCTGCTCTGAGTCCACCCACCTTTTGGGCACAGCAATGAGCTGTGTGTCTTCTCCACAAGGACTCCTTCAGGCTGGCATGAAGAGAGACACAGATAAAAACAACAAAGATGAACGTCAGGAGAGATGGCACTAAAGGAAAGGGAAGGGAGGCCCCCCGCTGTGTCCCCAGGGCTTCCCTCAGAACTGCAGAGAAGGGCTTCTCATTGAAGCTCAGAAGAACTCCGTGTCAACCAAGGATGGGCCCTTTCTGTAAAGTTCTTTCTGGGCAAGCGCTAGAGCCAAAGACACAATTAGGCAACTTCTAAGGGGCAAGATTGACAATGGGCTTCATGACGGGACAAAAAAGGCAGCTATTGATGAAGACAGACATTTTAATCAGGGAAACTAACATTCATTGAGTGCCTATGATGTGCCAGGTTTTAGGTGCTTTCATAGGCCATGGGTGTGGATTAGGCAAATGTTCAAGGGGCCAGGGAAGGAGAACGTTGAAGCTGCCCGATTGGACTGGAGTACGGTTGCTGTGAGAGACAAACTCGCAGCAAGAGGAGATGTTGAGCATCCCTCAGTTGGTTGCTGTCTCGACCTCTGAAGCAAACTCACTTTGACGAGAACTGGCTTGATGAGCGTGTCACTCCGGCCCTTTTGGGGAACAAACCCCTTCTGTCCCCTACATGGTTCATTGCTGTCCAGAATCTTTGTACTAATAGTAAAGTTAATGTGACCTGAGAGAAAGGAGGAGAAGGGAAACCATTAGCCCTATTGCCAGAGGTACCAGCAAGGTCCGTTCCCATTTGGGTCAGCATTTCTGAAACTTTAATGGGGATCTTGCTACAGTGCAAACTCTGCTGCCACAGACCTGGGGTGGAGCCTACATCCTGCATTTCTAACAAGCTCCCAGGTGATGCCAGAGAAGCTAGTCCGGTGTGGTAAGTAACCTCTAAGGACCCTCAGAGATCCTTGCATCCTGATATTTGCATCCCATTGAGTGTGGGCTGGATTGAGCGACTCACTTCTGTTAAATAGAACAGGGCAAAAGTAATGACTCTTCTGAGATTAGGTTACAAAAAGACTGCAGCTTCCATCTTGGGTGCACCCCTTTTCTCAAACTGCTTGCTCTGGGGAAGACGGCTGTTGTGTGAGGACGCAGCCCAGTGGAGAGATTCATGTGATGAGATACTGAGTGAGGCCCCTAGCCAACAGCTGAGGTCAAGAACTGTGTCCTTCAGTCTAGCAGGCTGTGAGGATCAGAGACTTTGGGATGAGCTTGAAAAATCAATCCTCTCCTAATCAAGTCTTCAGATGAAACCACAGCCCTCACTGACAGCTTGAGTGCAACCTCATGAGATACCTTGAGCCAGAAGTACCCAGCTAAGCTGCAGCCAGATTAATGACCCGTAGAATCTGTTTGATAATAAATGTTTGTCCTTTTAAGACACTTAAGTTTTACAATAATTTGTCAAGCAGCATGAGATAACTCATACATACGAAGATCAAACTTTGAGTTGCAAGGATTTCACCTATGAGTGACTGACATCCCATAGAGTTGGGGGTGAGGATTAAATGAGTTAAAGGTGAGGTGACTCATTCTTGTAATCCCAGTACTTTGGGAGGGTGAGGCAGGAGAATCGCTTCAACCCAAGAGTTGGAGAGCAGCCTGGGACACATAGCAAGACCCCTTCTCTGCCAATTGAATTAGCCAGGCATGGTGGTGAAATGATCCTATAGTCCCAGCTACTCTAGGAGGCCTAGGTGAGAGGATCACTTGAGCCGGGGAGGTTGAGGCTGCAGTGAGCCATGACCACACCACTGTATTCCAGCTTAGGTGACAGAGTAAAATCCTGTCTCTCTAAAGAAAATAAAAGGCCAGGTACAGTAGCTCACACCTGTAATCCCAGAACTTTGGGAGGCCGAGGCAAGCAGGTCACCTGAGGTCAGGAGTTTGAGACCAGCCTGGCCAACATGGCAAAACCCCATCTCTACTAAAAATACAAAAATTAGCCAGGTGGTGGCACGAAACTGTAATCCAGCTACTTGGGAGGCTTGGCAGGAGAATCACTTGAACCAGGGAGGTGGAGGTTGCAGTAAGCCCAGATTGTGCCATTGCACACCAGCCTGGGCAACAGAGTGAGACTTCCTCTCAAAAACAAACAAATAAAATAAAAATTAATTAATCAATCAATTTAATGAGTTAATATACATAAAGCAGTTAGAATAGTGCCTGGCCCAGGGACTCTTATAGTAAGTTCTTGATTAGTTACATGACCATGTATTCCTTGTCCAGCTACAAATATTAAAAGCTCTCCCTTTCACACTCAAAATATTCCTGTTTGAATAAATTTGGTCACCTATCAAAGAGTGTTTGTGTATTGACTTATAACAGCCTTAGGAGGGAGAAAAATAGAGGTAAATAAAACAAAGAGGGAGGAGGAAGCAAGGCAGATGTAGCAGAGAAGAAAGACTGAGTGCTTAGTCACTGGGCTTCTGTTGCAGGCTTTCCTCGCCCATCTACCGCTTCCCTCTCTTACCCAATTTGACAGCTGTGATGTTCCAGTGATAGGTTTTAGCTTCATTAGCACAGAGACAGCTGGAGATCTGAGAATCTGCCCGTGATTCTAGCTGGTACTCATGCGATTTAGCCAGGTCAGTCTGAACCTAAGGAGGAGGTTTAAGAGACAAAGGGTCCAAACGAAGGACGTAATACATAGAGGCCTGGGAAACCTGGGGGCCGAGATACTGACATCTCCTCTCTTTCCCAGGGAAAATTGGGATGCTTCCAATTTAGAGACAAACTTATGCGGGAAGCGTGATTCCAGGGCTGACACCTGACTCCTGTATCCCCAGCTCTCACCCTGATGCAATCCTTTAGGTAATTGAAGATGGTGGCAGTAAGACGAAAGGATTCCCCACGGACTACTGAGTAAGGGAGAGTCAGGTCCACAAAGAACGGCTTGAAAGCAGTTAGTCCAACAGTGGGTGAAAGCCCAAAGCCTCTCGACTGGGAAGTGCAGAAAGTCATCGCCTTCCACTCGGTGATGGCGTCAGGAACTGTGACGTGGACCGCCTCCTTCCCGGAGTTACTGTGAGAACACAAGGACCCCCGTGAGGCAGACGCAGCGTGGGGCGAGAACTGTTGTGAATTAAGCCACAAATTCGGTGGTGTGTGCTGGTTCATGCTTGTAATCCCAGGTCTCTGAGAGGCTGAGGTGAGCAGATGGCTTCAGCCCAGCAGTTTGAGGCCAGCCTGGGAAACATAGCGAGACCCTATTTCTACCAAAATTTAAAAATTAGCCAGGTGTGGTGGTGCATGCCTGTAGTCCCAGCTACTTAGGAGGCTGAGGCAGGAGGATGGCTTGAGCCCAGGAGTTTGAGGCTGCAGTGAGCTATGATTGCGTCACTGCACTCCAGCCTGGGTGACAGGGCAAGACTCTGTCCAAAAAAAAAAAAGCTACACATTCATCTGCAGAAGTAAAATTGTTACTGTTGTTGTGTGGGGAGAAGTAAAGAGGCAACTGAAGAGGTGAGTCTCAGTGTGAATCCTCCAGTGAGTGAGGCTGCACTCATATGGAGGAGGGGGACTGTGTGGGGAGTCAGGGGTGGGCATCTCTGTGCAAGCACATCTGACAGAGAGGCTGGTGCCCTCTGAGTCTGTGAAGATGCGTGTTCTCAGGGCTTGTCAAAATGGACATGCAAGCAGTGGGCAAAAACTGATGTCAATATGTACCTTTAAATGTGTGTGGTTCGGTAGTAAGAACACAGGGCCTGCAATGCATGAGTGTGGAATTGTGTGGATTTGTTTTGAGTGGTTGTATACGAACGCATAAAGAATTCAGGTAGGCTGGGCACGGTGGCTCATACCTGTAATCCCAACATTTTGGGAGGCCAAGGCGGGTGGATCACTTGAGCCCAGAAGTTCGAGACCAGCCTGGCCAACATGGCAAAACCCTGCCTCTACTAAAAATACAAAAATTAGCCAGGTGTGCTGGCAGGCGCCTATAGTCCCAGCTACTTGGGAGGCTGAGGCACAAGAATCACTTGATCCTAGGAGGTTGAGGCCTACAGTGAGCCAAAATCGTGCCACTGCACTCCAGCCTGGGTGACAGAGCAAGACTTCTGTCTCAAAAATAAATAAATAAATAAATAAATAAATAAATAAATAAATAAATTCCCACACCCCATCAAGCTTTCGTTGCTTAAGACTTAGAGCCATTAGGAACGCATCTGATTCTGAGTTTTGTACAGGCTCTACATTGTAGAATCTTACGGTTTTTTCTGGTTGTTGTTGTTGTTACAGGGTTTTGCTTTGCCACCCAGGCTGGAGTGCAGTGATGTGATCTTGCTTCACTGCAGCCTCCACCTCCCCGACTCAAGTGATCCTTCCACTTCAGCCGCCCGACTAGGACACAACTACCACCTGGCTAATTTTTAAAATTTCTTTTGTAGAGACAGAAGCTCATTATGTTGCCCAGGCTGGTCTTGAACTCCTGGTCTCAAGTGATCCTCTCTCCTCAACCTCCCAAAGTGCTGGGATTACAGGCGTGAGCCATGGACCTGGCCCTTTACTGTACTTTTGAGTCATCACTTACCCAATAGGAAACAGATCCCAGAGCCAGGTCTCCGGGAAGTACTGGCGGACCTGAGAATCCTCTGCTTGACGTGAAGAAGTTGATGACGCAAAAGCCTCTGGATGACCACCACCTGCTGATGAAATTGAGAATATGAAAACTTTAGGAAACAGGAGACTTGTTGTGACATAAATTGGGATGGAGGGATTACTAGAAAGAAATTTAGAGGGAAGCAGAGAAAATCCAGTCAGAGGCAAGGAGGAAGGACCAAAGAGGAACTAACTAGTCACAAAGGTCATCGAGGGAAGTGATAGCCAAGGGGGTTTGGCCAGGGAATGGATACATAAACTTCAGGCTTCAAAAGCTCTCCCCAGAGACAGAACCCTCGGGAAACTTCCTATATCTGTGACCCACAACCCATTAGCATTCTCAGGCTAGAGGCTCAGTGCAAGAACAGGACGCAAAGAGGAAATGTGCAGAGTTCCAGGATTGTTAACATCTCAGAGAATCCACACACCACAGAGGTAGCTTACCGCCCATGGCAGTGCTGTATTCTGGAGATCTGTAGCTGCAATCTACTGGCTTCTTGATCTTGGCATTGGACAGTATTTTCAGGCCCATGTCCTGACAGGCATCAGA